>NC_056737.1:1563780364-1563850364 GCF_019279795.1 Protopterus annectens
ACTAACTCCCTGATAAATATATAAAGTATATATAAAATTGTGGGATTGCAGAACAGCAGGGAAATTCAAATTTTCAGACATTGATGGACCATAATTAACAAATGCAACTATATATATATATACATATATATATATATATATATATATATATATATACACATATGTATATATATATATATATATATATATATATATATATACGGTTCCCTATCAGAAGCCTGAAACACTATAAGCTTGAAAATCAAAATCCTGAAACCAAAAGCCTGAAAACTCAAAATCCTGAAAACTCAAAATCCTGAAAACCCAAAATCCTGAAACTCAAAATCCTGAAAACACAAAATAGACATACTGACGTCATTGTGGCTTTGCTATTGTTAGCCCTGTGCTGTTAGGTCATGCGTTGGGTTCAGGTAAGTGTGCGGTTGGTTTTATGTTAGGGTTAGGGGCGGTTTAAGTGAGTTAGGGTTAGGGCGCATGTTAGGCATGTATGCAATAGTGACAGAAATTAGGGTTAGGGGCGGTTTAAGAGAGTTAGGGTTAGGGCGCGGGTCAGGTGAGTGTGCAATAGTGACGGACCTTAGGGTTAGGGTTAGGGTCAAGGTCATTTGGTAGATATTAGTGTCTTTGTATTGGCATATTAGCATTATTTGTGTTTTCAGGATTTTGAGTTTCAGGATTTTGGGTTTTCAGGATTTTGAGTTTTCAGGATTTTGAGTTTTCAGGATTTTGGTTTCAGGATTTTGATTTTCAAGCTTATAGTGTTTCAGGCTTCTGATAGGGAACCATATATACATATATATATATATATATATATATATATATATGCGTGTGTGTATGTGTGCATACTCACACACTACATTTACAGTCAGAGTTGAAAAGGATTCATGGAATAGCTCACTTCACTGGTTTACAAATTCTAAATAAATGAAAAAAACTGACGATCAAAAAGTTCTAAAGTTTGGATTAAGAAGGATCAAATAATAAACCATTTTATCCTACTTTTCTTCCTTATTTGGTTTATAACAGAATGACCAGAAACTATAATATAAGAGGTTTCCTTTATTCAGTCATTTAACAAGCAGTAGAGCATTTCTAATATCCACCTGATTATTTTGAAACTACTGCCGGATACTGGCTACAGCAGAATAGATTAGCACTCAGTTTTCACTCGGTGAGGACCTGTGAAACAATATATATAGATTCATGTGTGTGTGTGTGTGTGTGTGTGTGTGTGTGTGTGTGTGTGTGTGTGTGTGTGTGTGTGTGTGTGTGTGTGCGTGTGAAGACAATTCTGTATATGTTTTTTCTAAGTAATGTCATTAGTGACTATTTTAAATTTCATTTCTAAACATGCTGTTTTGAGGTTTTGTTCTGCTGCTGACTAGGTTTTATTAGTTATGTGCCGCTAGATGGCAGCATTATATTAAAAGACAAAGAAGTTTTAGTGCTGTGAACTACTGGTGTGTCCCATAATTGAATGTTAAGTACCTAACTGTTTTTCATAATTAACCTCAACTGCTAATGTTAGTTATAAAGATAAACAATCGATACTCAAATAAATGTTAATGCAGAAACTGCAGGTGGAATATTACATCTCCAAAGTCATCTTGAAAGTATAGAAATTAACTGGTGCAGCCAGTAAGATTTAATATAGGAATGTTACTCCTTTTTTTATTTTTGTCAGTAATTCCATTCATAGTAATTCTTTGTTGTTGCATACAGCATGTGGATGAGACGATAACCTGAGGTCCCATTTGCTTGAGTCGGTAGTAGCTCAGGTCGATGTAAAAAACTGCCATGGTACCAAAAAATAGAAGGGGGGATTTCGCGATACCCTGGACAAATTTGACTTAGTAATATAAATATTACCTTGGGTCTCCACTGAAGAGCAGTCTCAAGCTTAGTGGTATTTACCTGGTTACCAAAGGATAGACAAGACATCAAAATATTTGTTTTCCCTGCATTTAACATCTCTAATGTGCTGATTATTCAAGTTGTGTTGTAACAAAAAATTATCTAAGCCTGAAGTGGGTCCTTCTATGGCTCGGTGCTCTATAGTTCAGTTAACATTATTAAGTAAAAATAAACATAAAATAAAACAAAATGGTTTCATTCTTTGGAAATGTAACTAATGTAATTAATGATGTTATGTGTTTAACAAGGATGTATCAGCATCACATTGTGGACAAAAAGTTTGAAGGATGTTTGTCTAACACATAATGTTTTATAGGAAATCTACTTTAAACAACACTGCTCCATATTTTATTGCTAGTGCATGTGAAATCTGAAAGGCATTTTATTGGAGTGGCACATGCCTAAAAATGGAGAGAAATGTATATGATGCTGGAGTTTTCCACAGATTTGCAAATCCAGTTTCTGGCATCTAACCGCTTTTTATTTATGTTCATCATTCAGTCATTGATTTAGTTACTTAGGAATTTTAAACAAAAATTTTACTGCTAAAAAACTTCCTCACTGAACCATAAATTAATTAGTATCTCAACACTTGGAATGCATAGGCAATCAATCCAGTTTTCTTCTTTAAATGAGCTGCATGGAGAAAACAAAATATTAGCTTCCCATATCATGATGTTAGTGACTTAGTCCAACTACATCAAGTTATGTTTCTGGCTAGCAGTCAAATCTGTGATCTAAAAACTGGCAGATCTTCTCAAGAATAAAAATGTATTAGATTGCAATGTTTTTAAAGTCCGTATATTACAGTGTCCGATGCACAGGACATTACATTTACAACTTTATAATGCATAACATAGTCATACACATCAAACAGGTGTTTCACAAAATGCGTGAACTTAAATGCTGCAGAAATCTAGTATTTAAAACTGCATGCAATTGTCAAAAATAAATAAATAAATCAGAGTGAAACCAAATTACAGACTATTATAAAGACAAGTTTTCAACCATATCTTTTAACTTTTTTTTTTTTTTAAGAATATCCCACAGAATCTGATTATTCCCCTGACATCATTAAACATCTCTGTCAGGTTTCCATTTGTCATACTTTATACAGGATTATATATATATTTATTTTATTCTGCCTTTTTATTTCACATTATATAATTTCTGCAGCCCTCCTCTGAAAGCCTCTGTCATTCCGGCACACTCTGGTTAGGCTTATAAATACCCTCGGGCAAATAGCCTAGTACCTACCTATGAACCTATATCACTTCATTGGCTATGTGTTTGTCCTTAAATCACATACTCGGGGGAATAAAGTACAGTTATGTGCACTTACCATAAATGTAGATGTTCAAGTGTATTCACTGTTGCAGTCATCACCTGTGGGTTATTCCTGCTGTGGTAGCCCTCGGTCGGACCGAATACCAGAGTCAATGTTTTTGTGCACCGGCTGCCGTCACCTGTAGTCTGACGTTAGGTCATCAGTGCCTTAAAGCAAGACAGCCAACATCAGTATATCAGTTTTTCTTGCCCTAACCCATTAAAAGCACAAGGGAAAAGGGAGAAGTGGTCCTGGTGGATAAAAGCCACCTAGGGAAGGTGATGCCCTCCTAGGGGAAGATGTTAAATGGGGGATGGAGGAAGGGAAACCAAGACTGCAACAGTGAATACACTTGAACATCTATATTTATGGTAAGTGTACACAGTACTATGTTCTTCATGTTTCACTGTTGCAGTCATCACCTGTGGGAGGATTCCCAAAACTGAGGAAAGGGGTGGAAGGATAGGTTGAGTCCTATTAATGGGTCAGGAGGCCCTGCTGAACTGCAGAAGCAAACCCTTCCCTAGACTTAGAAAAAAGAGGTAGGTGGTAATGCTTTGTAAAGGTATGGACAGAGGTCCAGGTGGCCGCTTCCAAGATGTTCCTGGTGGATACTCCTCTGAGGAAGGCAGTGGAAGTGGAGGTTGCCCTAGTGAAGTGGGTACGGATAGACTTAGGAATGGGTTTCCCATGCAGTCTGTAGCAAAAACGGATACAGTGTGAAATCCATTTGGAAATGGTTTGTTTGGAGATGGGCTTACCCTCTGCCCCAGGAGCAAAGCTTACAAGTAGTTGGTCTGTTTTTCTGAATGGCTTAGTACGGTCCAGATAGCATCTGAGATGCCTGTGTACGTCTAGTGAGTGTAGGATTCTTTCCCCCTTGTTTTGAGGGTTGTGAATGAAGGTGGGAAGGTGTATGGCCTGGTTAAGGGTCACATCAGATTCTTTGGCATAAAGGAGGGGTTAGTCCTCAGGGAGACTCTGTCCACATGGAAAATGATGAAGGGCACAACAGCCATGAGAGCTTGAAGTTCCAAGACCCTTCTGGCTGATTTGATAGCTAGTAGAAAGGCAGTCTTCATGAGAGGTATTTAAATTCTGTAGAAGTGGCAGGTTTGAAAGGAGGTAAGGTTAGTTTTTCTAACACATAATTCAGATCCCAGGATGCCGTGGGAGGCCTTCTGGGAGGCCTGATATTAGAAGCCCCTCTGAGGAATTGCTTAATCAAAGGATGAGAGAAGAGGGGTGGGTTTGAATCATAATGGGCTGAAATGGCCAAGACATTAATTTTAATAGAGGAGAAAGAGAGACCACTATTGAGAAACTCTGCAAGGTAATCCAGGATGAGAGAGATGGAAGGTTGGGAGGTAATGCCCCCCTTTGATTGTTTCCAAGAGCAGAATCTTTTCCATCTTCCTGCATATGATTTTCTTGTACTGGGCCTTCTGGCCTCTGTGATGATGTTCATGAACTGTTTGCTTAACAGGGACTCCGTGTTAGTTTTTAGTGTACAAGCCATGCTGAAAAATTGAGAGTCTGTAGGTCTGGGTGCAGGTCTGACATCAGGGTAAGCCGCTTTGGGGGCTATAAGTTCAGGCTGTGTAACAGGAGGTCCCAATGCTGTCTGGGCCAGTCTGGAGCAATGAGGATGGCCTTTGGTCTCTCCTCTCTTATTTTGATCAGAACCTTGGGAATAAGGGGCAGCGGAGGGAACGTATACACAAAGACGGAGTTCCAGGGGAAGATCAAGGTATCCACCTTCCACACTAGGAGGTGGAACTCCATGGTGCAGAACCTCTGTAGCTGGTGGTTGAGGTGCGAGGCAAAGAGATCCACTTCTGGGGTCCCCACTCATGAGTGATTTGCAGAAAGATTTCTCTGTGGAGCTGCCATTTGTGGGGGTTCAGTAAGTTTCTGCTTAGTTGGTCTGCCAGAGTGTTGTTGACCCCTGGTAGGTATTGGGCAATTAGGGGTAGCCACATGGAGGTGGCTGTAAGCCACAGACTCATGGCAAACCTGCACAGGGGGTAAAATTGGGTGCCCCCCTGCTTGTTGATGTACCACATCACTGTGGTGTTGTCTGTTTTTATAAGTAGGACCCCTGGCCTGAGATGGGGTTGGAAGGAAGTCAGAGCCTTTTGTACTGCCATCATTTCTTTCTGATTGATGTGCAAGTGAAGATGCTTGCCATTCCAAAGGCCTTGGGTACACCTGCCTGCTAGGTGAGCACCCCAAGCAAAGTCTGAGGCATCGGTGGTGTTGGTCAGGGCGGAGGATGAAGGGAAGACCCTTGTTCATGGCACAAGCCTCTGCCCACCAGAAAAATTTGGCCCTTATACATGGGATCAGAGGGAGTGTGGTCTCTAGGGACTGAGAGTGCTGACACCAAAGGTTCTTTAAGTACCACTGAAGTTTTCTCATGTGAAGCCTGGTGATGAGGATAAGAAGAATGCAATATGCCATGTATCCCAGGGCTTGCAGGAACTTCCTCACAGTGAGGTGGCTTCTGGAAGCCAGCTGGGTGAAGTAGAGGGGCAGGAAGCTCTGCTTTTCTGGGGATAGGAAGGCCATTTTGGATGCTGTGTCTAGAAAAGCTCCCAGTAAAATAATTTTCCTGGTGGGGTTTTGTTTCAATTTTTTTTTCATTGATGGTGAACCCTAGGAAAGTAAGGAGAGATTTGACAACTAGAAGGTCCTGCAGCAACCTTTCTTTGCCCTCTGCCTGAATGAGACAGTCATTCAGGTAAGGATAAATCTGTATATTTCTCTGTCTGCAGAATGCTATAGGCGGGGCCAAGCATTTAGTGAATACTCTGGGAGCAGTAGATAAGCCAAAGGGCAGTGCAGAGAACTGAAAGTGTTGATAGCCTGCTCTGAAGAGCAGAAATGTTCTACATGATTCCCTGATGGGGATGTGGAGGTAGGCATCCTTTAGGTCTTATGTCACAAGCCAGGCAATTTTTGTTAGCATAGGCAGGAGCTGCTGCAAAGTAAGCATTTTGAATTTGGGGACCACCAAGGAGGTGTTCAGTTTGGATAGATCCAGGATGGAATGCCAAGTGCCCTCTTTTCTGGGAACAATGAATAGTCTGGAGTAAAAACCTTTTCCTGTTTGATTTGGAGGGATATTAGAGTTTGGATCCGTGTTTCAATGCCTCTGCCCACTGGTTTGGGGGGAGGTCTGGGTACCCTCTTGGAAATGGGAGTTCGCTGAAAGATAATCTGTATCCCTGAGAAATTATTTTTAAGACCCCACTGGTCCTTGGTTATAGAAACCCAATTGTCTTGGAAGAGGGTGAGCCTTCCTCCTACTTTTTGATGAGTGAAGGGATGGCAGAGGGGGGAGGGAAAGTCATTGTGAGTGCTTGCCATAAAAGCTTGGCTTAAAACTCCCTGCCTTAGAGATGGAAGTGGTCCATTGTTTGCTTCTTTGCTGGCTTTGGTATAGGGGCCTGGTTGGCCTGTCCCTGCGGGGCTTACCTTGGCCCTGTCTGCTGGATGCAGGGAAGGCCCAGTGCTTAGAGGGGAAAGTTCCTGCTGAATCTGGGAGGTTTAACTTGAAAGAAATCTTTTACTGTTTGCATACATTTTACTTTGTCTTCCATCTTTGTAAGCACTTCTTCTGCTTTTTCCCCAAGCAGGCGCTCCTTGTCTAGGGGTGCTTCAATAAGTTTAGACTTGACATGATCAGGGAGAGGTTGTTCCTTCAATCATGCATGTCTCCTAATGACAGATCTGACACTGCTGCTCTGCTAGAGGCTTCTAGGGCATCATATCCACATTGTAATGAGTGCTTGGCCACTTGACAATGTAGTAATGCTGCCAGCTCCTTTGAGTTGGCACAGTCAGGAGAGGAAGCAATCTTCTGTTTTAATTGTTCCAAAGTGTGTTGTTGATATTTTGACATATGGAACTGACAATTGAGTGCTCTGATAGCTAAGGTTGCAGAGGTGTATACTTTCTTACCCCATCTGTCCAGAGCTCTGGAGTCTTTGTCAGAAGGAAGAGGATTCTTGGCAGAACTAGTCTTAGCTCATTTAGGTCCCTGTGTAATGACCTCAGGGTCTGCAGCAGGATTCCTATACAAGGCATTTGTAAGAATCCAGTACTCTGTAGTACCTGTCAGGTTTACTTGGAGCAGGAGGCAGAGCATCAGGGGCTAAGCTCGATTCATGGAAAACATCATCCATGTCCTCCGAAATAGGTGGGATGGACAGGGATGTGTGCTGGGGCAGGTCCAGAAACTCTCTAAGTCTTTTCTTAGACTGTGGGAAGTCTTGAGATTCCCATTGGAAATGTTTCCTGAGGAAATGAAGGGTTTCCCCAAAAAAGAGTTCCTCTGGAGGGGAGGCAGAAGGGATGGACTCCTCTGCATCTGAATCCTCATAAGCAGTTAAGGGATGTTGTTCCTCTTCAAAAGCAAAATAATCAGATTCCTAAGACTTTTGGTCTGCCATAATTTCTGGAGAAGGATGCCTTTTCCTTTTAGGAGTAGGGGCCTGAGTACCTCAGATAAGGGAGATGAGCTCCTCCGCCATTTTAAGCATTTGAGCTTGGGGTGGGGGAGCTGTAGTAAGATGGTGGCTAAAAGCAGATTTCCTATGAGTGGCCTGGCTTCTAGGCCTGAGAGAATCCGTCGGTCTCTGAAAAGCAGTAGTCGGATGCGAAGATGTTGCTTTGTGTTGAGATTCGGTAATGTGAAAGGCCTTCTCGGAAGCCGGTGCTTGCGTCGCAGCTCTGGACCCAACCGAGGCAGAGACAGCCAAAGGCTCGGAAGACAAAGTAGATTTCTGTGGCATACCGAACTCTGAAAGGGTCTCGGCAGAGGCCTGCGTAGATAACAAGTTGGGCATCAGGGTCTGCGAAAGCACCTCACTGAATTCCGGAGAACTGATGACTTGCTTAGCGGTAGCATCGTTGGAAGGCTTAGCCTTGTGTGGCCTGTCTCTATCTTTATCTCTACGTTTTTTCGGAATATCCACAGATTGTTGGTTGATGGACGCCATATAAGAATTCAAAGATGGAACAAGAAAATAACTGTCTACAAAAAGAGATCTATGGCGAATGGTTCTCACATTTAAGAGAGCACAGAAGTGGCAACGAGAGACGTCATGGTCTGAGCCTAAACAAGTGATGCAGTAGGAATGAAAATCTTGGGGTGGGATCTGCTTTCCACAGGGGAGACAATTGTTAACTTTTTCAGGCATCGGTTAGAGCAAGAAAAAACGGTCCCCAATGGGATACATAGCTTTAGACGTTTTCTGCTGAAATTCAACTTCTGGTAGCGACCGATCTGCACTCGTGTCAACTGCTTCTGCTCTGGGCTCCAGGGCAAGAAAGACTGATGTAATGACGTCAGCTGCCTTGCTTTATAGCACTAATGACCTGACATCAGACTACAGGTGACGGCAGCCAGCGCACAAAAATATTGACTCTGGTATTCAGGCCGACCGAGGGCTACCTCAGCAGGGATAACCCACAGGTGATGACTGCAACAGTGAAACATGAAGAACATCAATTTGATGCATTGATATTTTATTGTCTACCTTCATACACTGAACAGCTTTATGTCATCTTATGCAAATACTTTATATTTCGTTTCACTTTCGTTGCTGCTACCAATTCCCTTCCAACTGTTCCTGTTTGTAATAATATTTGTCATTTAGCACCACCTGATTTTTTAAACTTAAATTTTCAGTTTTCTGATCATTCTTTAAACATGATGTATCTTTTCTTCATTTGTCCTTTTTCTTGCAAATCATGATTGTTTCAATACTTAATGTGATGCTCTAACAGTCATATTTTCTTTCCACTCCTAGAATCACTTACACAAGCATTCAAACAACCTGAACCCACTACTGATGCATTTAGAACCCAGCAGTAAGTACGTAGATGATATTTACTACTGAAGTCAGCGAACCATTTCTAACCTGTGTTTTACTCATTTCTCTAACCTTGAATCCAAAATGTTTAAGGTGCTCCATCTTTTGCATTACCCTCTTCTGTAATATTCTGTCAGATACACTCATAGGTTTACGTAGGCAGCATCATAATTCCCTCCAGTACCAGCACCAGGTGGCCTAGGCAACTGCCTATGGCCTGCTAACTGGGGAGGGGGGCTGCTACAACATTAATTAAAAATTTTAAAAAGTTAAATTTCCTACTACTATATTAGTTTATTCCCCAATTTTCTGACATGTTGTATCTGTGTGCGTTTGTCCCCTTCCAAAGAAATAACACACACACACACACACACACACACACACACACACACACACACACACACACACACACACACACACACACCACACACACTGCAACATGCAAGATCTGATTTCAGCACTTGCAGCAGACAGAAGAATAAAACATTGCAGGGATTCTGATTTTATGTACAACCACAAAGTGTGGCAAGAACTTTGATTTTGTTTAGGGACAGGTATGTGTGTGCATATATGTAATGCCCTTGGTAGAGAGGGCAGTTTAGTTAATGAACTTGCTCAGGCTCAAACACTATACCTTAGTTACAGTCAGCTACCAGTTGGCTGAAATGTTGTGAAATGGGTACATTTGTTATTTATTGGTTCATACATTTTGTTTCACTGTTTAATGGGAAAAAATATTGTCCAAAACCATACCTCTCAATACCAGAAATATGGACAAACCCTAAACTAATAGGTGAACAAAGGTCCAGAAATAGGGGCAGAGTTTAAATATTGATTTTTAAACTTAAAAAATGCTAGTATAACATGATCTGTGTTAGCATACATTTTTTTGAAGGCTATGAAGTCTGAAACTCAACCATATGTCATTGTTTACTGACTTCAGTCCTTGGTGATCTGCCAGAAAATCACACACTTTATGAGGAACAATCCAAAATATGAGGCAAAAATCTGTACAGTTGAGAGTTATGGACAAAACTACAAATTTAAAATGCACTCTAATAAACATTGCTGTTTTAGCAAGAAATACCTTAAATCAGGAAGGTGAATTAAATAACACATTCATTTATGCATAGTACTAAAAAATTTCAGGGGGCCCATGGTTTATAAACAGCCCAGGGACCAAGATAATCTGCTATTGGCCTGGTGCATTTTTAATGAATGTGCGTTTCAATACATTTTCATTGAATGTGAGATTCGATGCATTTTAATGAATGTGAGCTTCAAGAGAAGAGACTTTCTCTGTTGCTCATGCTAAATCTCTTTTCAATGTGTAACTGTTTTGTTTAGCAAATGGCCATCAGTGCTTGTTCTGTAAAATTTGAAAGCAGTGGTAGTACAGCGACAGGTAGTAAACTCGACTTTGGTGTAGAAGGCTGTGGTTCTACTCCCGCACCATGTAGATGCACTGCTGACACTACAGTGCAGTATAAGGGGTGCTTCACTCCTGCATATGTTATCCTTCAGATGAGATGTAAGACCAAGGCCTCATCTGTCTGTATTGATAGTGGGCACTATGAGATGTTTTACATCCACCCGAGCTTTCCAAAAGAGTAGGAGAAGCTCCCTGATACCCTGGCCAAATTCCCCCTACTAGTATAAATACTACCACGGGCCTCCCCTGAAAAGAGGGTTATAGCCTAGAGGACTTAACCTGGTCAACAAAGGACAACTAAATGAAAAGTGTTAAATTAAATCCACATCTCTCTCTTCATTTCAAAAGTAAAGAAGAAAATAGTCTGCACACTGACAGTTTTAACAGTGTTTATGGTAACTTGTGGGAAGAGAGACGAGCAATGGGATACCAGGATGGCTGCAAGGAGACCCTGGTCCATTACCCTGCCTAGGGACTCATTTGACCATAATGCAGCTCTGATTCCTTCCTTTGTATATTATTCTGGTAAACTAATCAAACACTTATCTGAGAAGTCCCTCTTTCTACTACAAATCCGTTAACTTAAGTGTGTTACTAGCCTCTAAATATTCCTCATTTCCTGCCTACTCCAGATAAGAGAACCCTAGCCTCTGACTTGGTCTCATGTGTGTGAAGGAGGATTTAACTCCACTTCCCTAGTATTTAAATGTATGGTAAAAACACCATTCAATTGTGCTACTAGAAATCCACTCAATTATTCCAGTTTTTCTTTTTCACTCCAAAGCCCCATTGTTTCCTTCACCTCTACTTTTCAGAATTCTTTCAGAACCTATTCTTTACATTGGCCCATTGTGTGGTACCTTTTCAAATGGTGTAAATAATTCTAAACAAAATGGCTCCCTGACACAGAGCACTTCTAAATATTAGACTTGGTTACTCTTCCTTTTATTCTCTTGTAAACGCTGAGCAGAAGTACATATATGTACAACCTTGTGCCGTAGTATTCCCCTTCTGATTAATCCTCTGCATGACAGTTCATAGAGTCATAGATTCATAGACTGCAACTAGGCTAATGACCCAAGGAACCTTTCTAAGCCTGCTCAAGTTTTCCCAAAAGCATAATGATGTCTTGCATTCAAATATGAAATTGAGAGCCAGGCATTTATAAGCTACCTCTCTTCTTAAGGGACATGCGTGCTTGGCCCAGTGTAAATTTCCTATTCCCCATCCACTGGTCTAGATTGTGCTTAAACTGGGTAATAGACAAACTCAGCTTCACATGGACTGGAAGCCTGTTCCACAGGAGGGGCAATAGGAGATTCATAAGTGTGGGGTTTGCGGATGCCTTGTAAGCCATGCATACATCACCGTTCAGCAATCTATAGGAGACTGAGTAGAGGGAAACAGGTTTAAGGCACACTGCATAAGGCAGGTTTGCTACACCATGTCTTTTTTTTGTAAGGAACCTTTGAGGTCACTCTAGTTGCTGCATATGCCTGGTCAGGTACATATCAAGGAAGCACTGTACTCTATGATTGTCTGATAAGGATGGAGTACAGTGGGATAATGACATCTTTTGACCTAGATGCAATGCACTTACTTATACTTTGAGTAATATAAAAGGATTTCCTCATCACTGCGGCCATGTGGTGGTTGAAGGTAAGGTTACTGTCTATGTGTGTACTCAGATCCATGACCACTGGCTTGACTCTTAGGGGTGTATTATCAACATGGTAATTAGCCAAGATGGTTGATTTTACAAAGGGTACAATTATGCATTTCTTAGCATTGAGTTTAAGACCATGGTTTTGGCACCATTTATTAATCAGAGATAGACCTTCTTGAAGAATGCTAGTGTCTGCAGGGGAGTTGATGATAACCCCCAGCTTGCAATCGTCTGCACACATAGTCAGCCATAAACCTTCAGCATTTGCTTTCATTTCAGAGAAATAGATGCCACAAAGAAGTGGGCCCATTATCGAGCCCTGGGAGACTCCACTAATAACTGGCCCCTTGTTGGAGGTGGTCTCACCTATTTTGACCTCTGGATCCGATCAGTGAGCCAGCTGGCTATCCAGTGGGTGATAAAAGGGTTTATACCTAAATTAGCAAGCTTGTCTATAATGCCAGAGTGGGGTATTGTATCAAAAACCTTGGCCAAGTTGAAGTAAGGCGTGTGCCTAGTCTTACCTTCATCCAGTGGTTTGGTGACTCTTTCAAAAAAGTCTACCAGATTTAATAGGCATGACCTTCATTTAACAAAGCTGAACTGTGATGGGTCCTGTGTTTACAGGTTACCTATGTCCTCAAATATCACATCCATCATGATGTTTTCCATGGCCATACATATAAGGCTGTTAAGACATATGGGCCTGTAGTTACACAGATCAGTGGTTAGACCTCCTTTGTGCAGGGGAATGACTGTAGCCATCTTCTACTCCTTGGGCACAAAACCTGACTGAAGGCTCCAGCTGAAAAGTGATTCAAGTGGACCAGAGAGGTCATATTTCATGCTATTTATTAAACATGCCGGGATGTTATCAGGGCCCATTGATGCAGTGCTTTTGGCCTTGGAAAGTGCATTAATGACCTGTTCTCTAGTAATGGTTGTGGAGATTGTGTTATGGGGTATTTCCTTTGGACATTCGGGGGGGGGGGATTTGAGCTGAACCAGTCAGCCAAAAGGTTGGCAATATCCATTTTCACTAAGTTCTGCACATTGTTGTGAATTTCCACTGAGGTTACAGACATAGCTGTAGAAAGCTTTGTGGTTGCCCTTTGCCTGAGAAGCTATTTTTCTTCAAATTTAGTCTCAGAAGTGCTAATTAACCCTCTTAGCTGCCTGTTTAGATTGGTCAGGGGGCTTTTAGTATGTATAGCTTTGTTCCTCAAACACTCTGCCAAGATTTTTTTTTCTTTTGTTGTATAACCGACTGATATTGTGATTCCACCAGAGAGGCTTGTCTTTTGCATTTGTCTTATTCTTAATGTGTGTGGGCACAGCTTACACTATACAGCTGTCAATACGGTAGTACAGAGATTTTGTAAATAGCTAAGTATATTCTATATGTTGTTTACTGGTTTGGGGGTGCTTGGAACTTAGTCAAGGTTTTGCTTAGTAGAGAGAGGTTAGCATTGGAAGGCTAACCTCTTAAAGGTTTTTGGTTTGCTGGATCCCTGGATTTAATTTTTAATTCCAGTAATACTGCCTTATGGTAAGACTAGATGAGGAACATTCACCCCCCCATGTTTGTGAGTAGAAGGTCAAGGATTCTTGTACCCCTGGTAGGAGAATGGACTAACTGTTGCAGGATGTTGGTATTAACAAAGTTTAGGGATTGCTGGGTTGTACATTACAAGTTGTGTAGGATTCCCAGTCTACAGAGGGGTAGTTGAGATCCCCCCCCCATGAGTATCATATTGGGTTGAATGATGAGGAACTTGAGTACAATCAGATAAGTAGTATGGGTCTCCTGGGACATGGAGGGGGATCTACATGTTGCAAGGATATGGTATGGCAACCTGTTTATGGTGATTTGCACATGTATGAGTTCCAATGGGTCATACACTTTAACTAGTCTGGATATGAGATTAGTCTTAATATAGACTGACACTACTCCACCTTTAATTACCTTCTGTGCAATAGTTGGTCTAAAGGTATGAAATGCATTATAACCTTGGATTGCTGGGGTACTCTTAGTGACATTAAACAATGTCTCCATCACTACACAGATGTCTGCATTCTCCAGGAAGAGGAAGGCTTGCAGGGAGTAGAGTTTCTTTTTAGGACTTCTAGCATTGAGCAGTACCACCTTCCGATATTTCTTCATAGGTTCAGTTAAGTCAGTAGGTTTATCAGTTTGCCATTGCCTAAAAAAGGCAATATGGGGGTTGAAAAGATCTTTGCCAATATCCGAATGCCTATAAGTCCAGACCATCCCTTGCAAAGCAGCATGGTCTGTCAACCATGTCCGCGCCAGCTGCCAAATACTGTACCCCCTGGATTGACACTAAAAGCAAAACCAAATTGTTAAAATCAATCATTTTCTGTTGGTAACATGTCATCATCCTTGGGGAAGGTAGTATGCTGCTCAGTGCTTGGCTCATACCTGCCTGAGACACATAATCAGTGAGCTTGATCTTGTCTCACTTCATATAGTTAAGGGAGGTATGTCTCAAGTCATTAACACCCTCATGGACTATAACAAAGTCATACTGCTACCTGTGGTTCAATGACCTGAGTGCCTGTGTGACTTGATGGAGCCTAGTTCCAGAAAGGCAGATAACCATGACTCTCTCCTCATTCAGTCTGGTGACAGGGACATTGGTGTGCCTCACTATAGAATCACCAATGACTAGGACATTTGACTGTGTGTGCTGGTTTATCTTAAAGGCTTAGCGGTGGAGGCATTGGCTACAGTGTTAGTATGTGTAACTGTGGGTAGTGTTTTAAAGGAGTGTTTATGTGATGATTGAGGATGCTGTCTTTGATTGCATTGTGCAGGAGTTCTTAGTGTTTTAGGAAGATTACTAGTGAGTGTCTCAGCATAAGTAGTTTTATGTGTAGGGTCTTTACCCTGTGCAGCAGGCATGGCACAAGTGTCACTGACAACCTTTTCTAGGATTAGTTTTGGTTGTGTGACAGCAGTAAAATGCAGCAAAGAACACTAACATGGTAGCATGGGTAAGCAATTTCATCCCACTAAAAATTTACAAGGAACATAATTGGATCAGATACAAGTTCCTTGTAAATTTTTAGCAGGACGGAAGCGCTTATCCATGTTACCATGTTACTGAGTTATTTACTGCATTTTACTGTGGTTACATTTGTTTTAAATAAGCCTTTTGGACTGTTTTTGAAGAATTCTGGTTGGCTTTTTTGGATATACTTGTGTTGGTTTTCTGCTTCGTTTTGGTGACATCGGAAATACAGACAGACTTTATCAAGGGTGGTGCCAAAACATTTAATAAGACTACATTCATGATAATCTTCCCTTTAGGAGAATACTTCCTGAAAATTCCCTTCCATTATATGTAAGCACATTCCTCCAGAACTGGGAAGGAGCAACCAGAATTACATAAATAATTAGGCAATGACAGAATAACATTCCTGACTAAATACTAACTTTGCAGTCTGCAGGGAAATTAGACAATGTAGTAACCCGCCCTCCACTTCACTTTGCTCATGATTGATTTATTATACTGTTAGAAGAACGTGAATGGAAGCTTACTGTCAAAATGCAATACGAGTTTATTATCAAAATGCAGCAGCATTGTTTTTCATATAACTGGTTTCCAAATTATGTGCTTTACGCATGAACTAGATCATGAAGTGCCATGAAGTGCAGAATGTATAGACAAACTATTCCAGGGGTGGCATCTCTACATTTTGTTTTTAAGCCTTTATCCATAATACACTGCATTCTGATATAGATTCCTGTGACATGTAAGCAAATCATCGCTCTTCTAGATAAGTTTTGAATGGCCAACACATGAACAAAATATTCTGTTTAGAAAAGTACAGAACGCAAAACATTTTCACGTATGGAGTGCAAAAGTATGCCTGTTTCCATACTGCCATTTTATACCTTAGGAAACTGTAAACAGGTTTGTTTATAGATTTTCATCTAATTAATATACTAATGCAGATCTGCAAGCCACATTTGCAAGCAGTACCACTCTGAACAAGATGGTACTGAATGAGATGGCATTGAATGAGATGGCACTTGAATGAGATGGCACTGAATGAGATGGTACTGAATGAGATGGTACTGAATGAGATGGTAATGAATGAGATTGCACTGAATGAGACAGCACTGAATGAGATGGTACTGAATGAGATGCTACTGAATGAGATAGCACTGAATGAGATGGTACTGTATACAATGGTACTGAATGAGATAGCACTGAATGAGATGGTACTGTATATGATGGTACTGAATGAGATGGTAATGAATGAGATAGCACTGAATGAGGTAGTACTGAATGAGACAGCACTGAATGAGATAGTACTGAATGAGATGGTACTGAATGAGATGGTACTGAATGAGATGGTACTAAATGAGAGGGTACTGAATGAGATAGCACTGAATGAGGTAGTACTGAATGAGACAGCACTGAATGAGATGGTACTGAATGAGATGCTACTGAATGAGATGCTACTGAATGAGATGGCACTGAATGAGATGGTACTGAATGAGATGCTACTGAATGAGATGGTAATGAATGAGATTGCACTGAATGAGATAGTACTGAATGAGACAGCACTGAATGAGATAGTACTGAATGAGATGGTACTGAATGAGATGCTACTGAATGAGATAGCACTGAATGAGATGGTACTGTATATGATGGTACTGAATGAGATAGCACTGAATGAGATGGTACTGTATATGATGGTACTGAATGAGATAGCACTGAATGAGATGGTACTGTATATGATGGTACTGAATGAGATAGCACTGAATGAGATGGTACTGTATATGATGGTACTGAATGAGATAGCACTGAATGAGATGGTACTGTATATGATGGTACTGAATGAGATAGCACTGAATGAGATGGTACTGTATATGATGGTATTGAATGAGATGGCACTGAATGAGATGGTACTGTATATGATGGTACTGAATGAGATAGCACTGAATGAGATGGTACTGTATATGATGGTATTGAATGAGATAGCACTGAATGAGATGGTACTGTATATGATGGTACTGAATGAGATAGCACTGAATGAGATGGTACTGTATATGATGGTATTGAATGAGATAGCACTGAATGAGATGGTACTGTATATGATGGTATTGAATGAGATAGCACTGAATGAGATGGTACTGTATACGATGGTACTGAATGAGATAGCACTGAATGAGATGGTACTGTATATGATGGTACTGAATGAGATGGTACTGTATATGACGGTACTGAATGAGATGCACTGAAGGAGATGGTACTGAATGAGATGGTAATGAATTTGATAGCACTGAATGAGATGGTATTGAATAAGATAACACTGAATGAGATGGCACTGTATATGATGGTACTGAATGAGATAGCACTGAATGAGATGGTACTGTATATGATGGTACTGAATGAGATGGCACTGAATGAGATGGTACTGTATATGATGGTACTGAATGCGATAGTACTGAATGAGATGGTACTGTATATGATGGTACTGAATGAGATAGCACTGAATGAGATGGTACTGTATATGATGGTACTGAATGAGATAGTACTGAATGAGATGGTACTGTATATGATGGTACTGATCGAGATAGCACTGAATGAGATGGTACTGTATATGATGGTATTGAAAGAGATAGCACTGAATGAGATGCACTGAAGAAGATGCTACTGAATGAGATGGTACTAAATGAGAGGGTACTGAATGAGATAGCATTGAATGAGATAGTACTGAATGAGATGGTACTAAATGAGATGGTATTGTATATGATGGTATTGAATGATGAGATGGGACTAAATGAGATAGCACTGAATGACATGTCTAAAGAAGCAATGTGGATCATTCTGAAAGTACTTACCTACCAATAAACTACTTCTTGCTTTTATTATTATTGCGTGGTACGTTTCTGCCAGAACTTTTGTTCCACTTTTTGCTGCTTATTTGTTGGTTTGGTTTGTGGAACACTCACTGCTTGGGGACTGGGTTGCTGTTTTATTAAAAATTGTATTTTTTTGCTGACTTGGCTGTTTTCTCATTTGAGTGGGTCTGTGCTAGTCTTGGGGGGGGGGGTTCCATTTAATTGTTATAGATCCTGTCCTTGATGCCTCCATATCACCACATACCACTTACAGAGATTTCACTTCTTTATGGCATTTCTTAGTGACTCATCTGAGAACTACAGTTTTCCTTCTCATTTGCTTTACACGTCTGTTTTGCTTCTGTGACATTATTGATTTCTTGTCATCCCTTAATACCCCCTGCTTCAGGCCTCACTCGAATCACCCTATCAGGCCATTCAGTCCTCCTGTGTCACAAGAGTCACCGCATTTGTAGAAGACTGAACTGATTGATGACCTACAAATACCATATCTTTAGGCATTATTTAACATGTGAGCCAGATTCAGAAAGCTGATGCTTAGCCACAAGGTTTGTTTCCAACTAAGTTCTACAGTCATTCATAAAGCAACGATTCCTCCATATAACCAATGTGCAACTTAATACTGCATGTTAGTGTCAATGCAACCCAGTATCCAAAAGATGGTGTACAAAAGCACTTATTAAAATGCCTGCCTCAAGCTGTTACTCTGCAATTCATACCAATAACACTTATCAGACTGCTGTGCTCAGTGTATATGAAATATATTTTAGAGTCATCTTGACAGTTGTTCCACTTGGCTGTAATCGAGTGAAGCACTCAGTAAACTTCTCTTTTAGTTGCACATGTAGAATATGGCTTACCCAGTGTCACCATGTGCTACCCAGCCAGTTACATCCCCTGACCTGTTGTTAGTGATATGTCAAGTTGTTTAAGCTGTAGCTTAGCCCAGTGTTACAAATTCTCTGACTAATTATTAAAGATGTCTGCATTCAGGGCTCTCTTTATAAATTCCTGGCTGTGATTAACTCATTCCCTCCAGTACAGCTCGTTTGAGTGTGCACCTTTAACTCCTAATGGGTGTGGCTTGAGCCTAAAAAATGAAGTCATCACCTTACTGTTCTAACAAATACTAATTGACAGAGGTCAAATATCAATACAATTGTGTATGTTATCATGTATGCTTCAAGATAAAATATCCTGATACCTTGTATGTAGCATGATTTTGGAATTATTAATGCAAATTTGAACAAGCAATATCTGACACCTAAAGATGCAGTAGGAGGTAACTGCAGAAATACCAAGAGCTGTAATGAGCTAATGAAACTGCAGCTATGCAAGGTGTTAACCTGATTACAATTAAGCAGTGATAATTATACATTCAGTACTGCAGACTCTTGCAGTCACTATGTTAAACCAAGCAAATGCAAAATAAATGAAAACTCAGAAATTTGGAATGTGCTGCATATATATTCTATAAAATACAAGAATGAAATAAATTATAAAACATCCATGAACCAGTGTAGCTATATGAAAATCATGTTTAGGGCCCATACCTCTCAACGGTCAGGATTTTTGCAGAATGTGGTTTTCTGACAAATCACTGTAAAATCGTTGAGGACTGAAGTCAGAAAATAATGGCAAAGATTTGAGTTTCAGACTCCATATCCTTCAGAAAATTCATGCTAATGCAAAATCAGTTATTCTAGCAAATGTCTATGTTTGTAAGAGCAATATTTAAAAAGTTTCCCTATTTTCGGGCCTTTGTCCCCCCATTATTTGTGGCTTTGTCCAGATGTTTTGCTCTGAAAGTTTGAGAAGCATGTTAGGGCACCTGCAATCATTCCAATGTAAAGCAAAGTATAACCCATAAATAAAAAAAAAAAAAAAAAAAAAAAAAACAAATACATAATATATTGACAGTACTAGGAGATGTTTATGATTTGTCTTGAATGCAAAACCACAAACTAGTAAAACCAAAAACGGCAAGCAGCACTGTAAGCAGAGTCATAGGACTGATAATTTTCCAATAAATGCAATTTAACAATGAAATACAATACACTAACGCAATAAACTGAGCACTTTCGGTAGGATCAGTGTTCTACCTTCTTCAGATCTGATTCTACGACTCTGCTTACAGTGCTGCTTGCCGTTTTTGGTTTTACTAGTTTGTGGTTTTGCATTCATGTTTATGATTTGTGGTTGCCTTTGTTTTAAGGGTGCTAGACTCCTATGTAGGACTGTTTGCATTGTAATCTTTTGTGTCATAATACATTACTTTTTATTGTATAGTTTAATTCTTTTTAAAAAGTGCCTACATATGCTGCATCATTACTGATGAGCAAGAATTTGGTACTGGGGATAAGTGAGAGAATTATTTACCAATTACTCCAAATAATATTTTATACTGAATTCAGACCTGCAGCAACTTTTCACCCTTTAAAACAGTAACATAAATATAGCAAATGATATTCTCATAAAAATGACCCAGCTCACACTCCTTAGTTGGGGGATTCACAAATGTATTAATCCTACTTTGATGAAGATTCACTATTCTATCAGCCAGTCACAGAAAGATTAATACCTCTTTTCACTCTCCTTTTTTTTTTTCAACAGTCTATGATGGGGAGATTTACTGAAGTTATAACTTTACACTGTGACTTAAATCACTGAAATGACTAAAGATATGACATGTAAAAGACCTGCCCAGCTCCGGTGCAGAACATAATGATCTAACTCACTCATCCTTAAGGCCGATCTTCCACAGAAGATTTCTGGGCTTGCTGCTATGGTAACCCATGCACTGAACAATGTATGCTACGGTAACCTGTGCACTGAACCATGTATACTGTGGCAACCCATGCAATGAACAATGTATGCTGTGGTAACCCGTGCACTGAACCATGTATGCTGTGGTAACCCATGCAATGAACAATGTATGCTGTGGTAACCCGTGCACTGAACCACATATGCTGTGGTAACCCATGCACTGAACAATGTATGCTGTGGTAACCCGTGCTCTGAACCATGTATACTGTGGTAACTCGTGCACTGAACCATGTATGCTGTGGTAACCCATGCACTGAACCATGTATGCTGTGGTAACCCATGCAATGAACAATGTATGCTGTGGTAACCCGTGCACTGAACCATGTATGCTGTGGTAACCCATGCTCTGAACCATGTATACTGTGGTAAACCGTGCACTGAACCATGTATGCTGTGGTAACCCATGCACTGAACAATGTATGCTACGGTAACCTGTGCACTGAACCATGTATACTGTGGCAACCCATGCAATGAACAATGTATGCTGTGGTAACCCGTGCACTGAACCATGTATGCTGTGGTAACCCATGCAATGAACAATGTATGCTGTGGTAACCCGTGCACTGAACCACATATGCTGTGGTAACCCATGCACTGAACAATGTATGCTGTGGTAACCCGTGCTCTGAACCATGTATACTGTGGTAACTCGTGCACTGAACCATGTATGCTGTGGTAACCCATGCACTGAACCATGTATGCTGTGGTAACCCATGCAATGAACAATGTATGCTGTGGTAACCCGTGCACTGAACCATGTATGCTGTGGTAACCCATGCTCTGAACCATGTATACTGTGGTAAACTGTGCACTGAACCATGTATGCTGTGGTAACCCATGCACTGAACAATGTATGCTGTGGTAACCCGTGCACTGAACCATGTATACTGTGGCAACCCATGCAATGAACAATGTATGCTGTGGTAACCCGTGCACTGAACCATGTATGCTGTGGTAACCCATGCTCTGAACCATGTATACTGTGGTAAACCGTGCACTGAACAATGTATGCTGTGGTAACCCATGCAATGAACAATGTATGCTGCGGTAACCCGTGCACTGAACCATGTATGCTGTGGTAACCCATACTCTGAACAATGTATACTGTGGTAAACCGTGCACTGAACCATGTATGCTGTGGTAACCCACGCACTGAACAATGTATGCTGTGGTAACCCGTGCACTGAACCATGTATGCTGTGGTAACCCGTGCACTGAACCATGTATGCTGTGGTAACCCGTGCACTGAACCATGTATGCTGTGGTAACCCATGCACTGAACAATGTATGCTGTGGTAACCCATGCTCTGAACCATGTATACTGTGGTAACTCATGCACTGAACCATGTATGCTGTGGTAACCCATGCAGTGAACCATGTATGCTGTGGTAACAAATGCACTGAACAATGTATGCTGTGGTAACCCATGCACTGAACCATGTATGCTGTGGTAACCCATGCTCTGAACCATGTATACTGTGATAACCCGTGCACTGAACCATGTATGTTGTGGCAACCCATGCACTGAACCATATATACTGTGTTAAACAATGCACTGAACAATGTATGCTTTCCTGTAACTTGGTGATGCTGATGGGTACCTGGTGACAAACAGAGTTGCTAAAGGCAAAAATGAATGCGTATACATCTTAAACTCTTGATGTAGAATTCAGGGACAAAATCCTCAGAAGTCAGGGCTCTTTCAAGCTTGTATAGTGGCGACAATGGAAGGCAAATGGGTAAGGGAAACACTGCTTGATTTAGAGCAACTAATTAGCTGTTCTACATTGCACAAATAAAGGATAATCATAGATATAGAGATACAATAAAATAGATCCAAAAATGGTTGCTTAAGGATGAATAGCAGTAATAATAATACTGACCTCCATGTGCGCTATGAAGTGGCATGGCCATCATAGTCCATAGGCAAACTAGGCAGACATCTAGCAGGGTTGCTCATCTTGCTAACCTTTTTTATTTATTTCTTCCTTTGTAAAGAAACATACCAATGTATTAACTGAAAGAAAAAAGAAAAATGCATACTAGGGCAGAAGTGCTTTAAATTACATCTTATGGGGCAGGTGCTTTCTTTCTAATCCTTGTTCACAGATACTGAAATAGTTAAGAGAACATTATGGACAGTAGCATTAGCAGCTAGGAAGAGCAATAGTTTTTTTGTAATCCTGTCTGGCAACCAGATACACGGACTAGTGAACACATATGCAGGACAATTGGACTAACTGTCATCCTCTGAACTGTCTGCTATTGCTACATTTTTCCATACTGTCTCTCATACAATTTGTGATTTTTTTTCCTGGCAAATTTCTGAGGATGACAGTTAATTGATAATGCTAGAAATTAGAGTTTCGTACTAATTATTTTTCAGAAAATGCATGATACAAAGTGTGTTATTTTATTGCCATTTTACATGAATTAGAAGAATATTTAACTTGACTTTTGGGCCTTTCTTCCCGACCCATTATTTTTACTTTTGCCTCAAATTCTTAACCAAGTACACTGAGAAATATGAATGTCTCTGTGTTTGTGTAATTTTTTTTCATTGCGAAATTTGTAGTTTTCTGGTCAGTCATTGAGGCTTGTAATCACTACATATTGACAAAAATTTGATATTCTATGAATGCTATGCAAACTTGTTTACTCTGTCAACTCAGTATATAAGAGCAATATTTAAAAACTATCCCTGCATTTGGGCCTTTGTTTCCACAATATTTTTGGCTTTGTCCCTCATTCTTTCATGAAGAAGTTGAGACAGCATTTTCAGGAGCCTTTGAACCTATTTTCAATGTCTGCAGATTGACAGTTATGATGGGAAGATAACTAATCTTAAGTAGAAAATGTGACTGGTGCATATTTGATTTACATGACAAGACATAAAGAAAAATTAGGACACTTGATGGGGATAGGAAAATGACTGTTACAATAAAAATAAAAAATATAGATGTTTCCAGTGTTGGTGCTCCATTCAACCTGCACACCTTGTGCAACCCACATGGAAGGTCTCAACCTGGTCTGTGACATTAATAGAATTTGTTGGCGGAATAGATTTGTATCCCAATGTCCCCCCCATCAGTGGAATAGACTCCCTTTCCATGTCAAGCAGAGTACCTCACTAGCCCTCTTTAAGAGGAACTTGGATGACTGGATGGGAAACAAGAAAATATATCCCTGGGATCCCACCTGCGTCTCTGCTGGACAGGGCAAAACAGGTGCTGACTTTGTGGGAACATGGGTGAAATTCTTGGCTAGGATTATAAGCGCCTCCGGTCCAATATCCTAATATCAGCCTATAAACCTATGAAGCAGGCCCATCTGCCCCACCTTTCCTATGCCCTGGAAATACTATATTCCAGTTAAACATGTTTTTTCGATAAACAAATGGCTGATATTATTGGGATATGACTCAATCACTACTCTCAGTATGCTGAATCAGGCTGCTGATCCTGCATAAATTATACAACAACTGCAGGGAAAAGGCAAATGATATAAAAAATTCTAAGGTAGCCTCCCACTATAGCTTTACACATATCACATTGCTTCAGATAATGTCATTTGGTAGTAGAGGCAATTTTAACCATTTCTTCCTAAATGAAATACTGGGCAGGGTAAGTTAAAAAAGACAAGGAACTATTCTCATAAATTATCAGTATGGCTGTACCCCATACAGCTATCAGCTGTATGTACTTCCTAAATAAATAAAGAGAAACTCACAATGAAAAACATAGCAAGAGACATGGTTTTATCTTAAAAGTCTTTTTAACTGCTGTTTCTGGAATAACTTCATAAAAAAACTTGGAGATGTACTTCTATTCAGTTACTAGCTTCTTTAGGGCATTCAATAGTTTGCCATTGAATACTACAGTTCAAGTGCCAAGAAACTGATATATACCATGTATCTCTGCAAACTCTTGGTATTCCCCGGACATCAGACAGGATTAGATTCTTATAATATACTCTAACATAACCAAAAAAAATTCTGCTTTAGGAGGTTAGGCACCAGTTATGAAATTTAAATGACGTCTGAAATACTGACGGGTGTATCAGTAAATACAGTTTCCATTTACTGCTGTTCTGTCAAAGAAAAAAGTACAATTGCTTATAATCACAATATTTCAAACTCTTCACAGTGACACATAACAGATAAGATCTCAATGAAAATGCCATTAAAATATTAAGAATGCACAAAACGTGGCTCCATAGATTTAACCCGGGATTCAACAAATTCCGTGCAGGAATAGTGCTATTCCTGCATGGAGTGGTTCATGTACGTTTAGCTGTAGCTTTCAAAGCAGCACGCTTTACATATTCATGAAGGTGCACTGCTGTTAAGGCTAAATGGATATGAACAGTTAACGAGTGCAGGGGGTGTCATCGAACACACTCCCTGCTCTCAGAAAGTGCTGTACGGCACTTTCAGACAGTATTTCAGTGTCCATGGACACTGAAATGACATTAAAATGAGAATTTCAGTGTCTACAGACACTGAAATAGCTAGGGGAGCAAGAAACAATGCAGGAGGTGTATGACAGGTTCTGTCACACACCCCCTGTATTGTAAAAGTGCCGTATGGCCATAGCAATTAACTGTACAGGTTTCTGCAGAATGCCCAGATGCCTGCCTGGCATACATCTCACCCTCCCATAGCAATAAAGCAGTACAAAGCCATAAATAATGGGGATACAAAGCCACAAAAACAGGGACAAGTTTTAAATTTTGCACTGACAAACCCGAAAGCTGACAGAAGAAAAGGCTTGCAGTAGCACAGATTTCTTGCAGGATATGAAGACTGAAACACAAATGTCTGCCATGTGAAAGCGCTGTACGGCCATAGCCGTTAACTATACAGGTTTCTGCAGAATGCCCAAATGCCTGCCTTGCATACATCTCACCCTCCTAGAGCAATAAAGCAGTGCAAAGCCATAAATAATGGGGGACAAAGCCACAAAAATAGGGGCACATTTTAAACATTGCACTAACAAACCCGAAAGCTGATAGAATAAAAGGTTAACATTAGCACGGACCTCCTGAAGGGCATGAAGACTGAAACACAAATGTCTGCCATCTGAAAGCACCATACAGCTGTACCCCTCAACTGCACAGGTGTCTGCAGAATGCCCAGATGCCTGCCTCACATATCTGTCAACCTCTAGAGTAACAAAGCTGTACAAGGCCATAAATAAATAAAAAAAAAATGTTCCTCTACTAAGGTATGTTTAAGCATAGCTGAGCGGGTGTGTGCATTATGGCCCTCTGCCCAGCATTGCTTAAACACCCCAGAGGAGATAAATAAAAATGTACAGCTAAAACCCTAACAATGGGATAGCGTAGTGGTTAGAGTCCTAGCTTTGTATGCAGCCATTCACGTTTCGAGTACCAGGACAGGCAATTTATTTTTACATAGGAAAGCAGTGTTAAATTCTTTTTTTTTTTGTAAATGATGTAGTAAGCGATATTTGTCAACCAGGGTAGTGTAGCTGGTCTAAAATGGAAGTGTGAGTGCATATATGTGAAACCACCCATGTATACACAAGTGTCCATACAGTATAGTCACACCCCTTGGTAATGTAATGAAGGCACATAGAGGGACGTTATGTAAAGTAAATCATGTACACTTATTAAATTAATCCATTCTTCTAATATATCTAAAAATTAAAAGTGACCACTGAGTAGCAGTGCTCAGCTATGCTTAGCTGGTTTAAGCAATGCTTAGACATGAATGCTAAGCAACAGTCAGCTCAGCTAAGTGGATTTGCTCATTGTTAAGCAGTGCTCAACAATGTCCCCTTTAAGCAATGCTAAAATCAGCTTAGCAGGTTTGCACACTGATAAGCTGTGCTCAACATTTATAAAATCGACTAATGATAGCAAAGAGTGGGAATATGTCCTTATTTAAACCAAACAGGCGGGAACACAGCTAGTACCTGTTATAGTTCAACCTGTACAGGAACCACGGCTGGCATAGGTGACAGTTCGCGCTTTAGGGCGCAGTGCTGTGGCATCGTGGAGTCCAGGGTCATGGCTGGACTCCTCATAAATAACCATGATGAGAAACTGCTGCAGGGCCAGTACCAGGGGTCACAATATAAAGCGGATGCCTGGGACTGTCTCGCCCATGATCTCACCAGTGCAACTGGCATCCTGCAAACTGGTGAGCAGGTCTGGCACCATTATGCCAACCTAAAGTGGAGGAAGGGGGCACTCTTGGACCAGTGGATCCAAGATGCCAGGGACAACCGTGCTTCAGCAGTTTGTAAGTATCACAGATATAGGTTACCAAATTCTAGCCTCAGGATATGATAGACAGGTATGCATAATGTTTGTTTTTCCCCCTACAGTTGCAGCAGTGAGGGAAAGTAACATCAAAGCCCATGCCGACAGACTGCTGAGGCTGAGCCGACAGGCTGGTGAGTAAAAATCTATTTTGCAGTATATTGTGCAAATAACTAAGAAGGAGTACATTGTGTAGTGCTAGTAGATATACTGTTACTGTGTTAACTGAATAAATAAAGTATGCCCGATTAATATTGATCTGAAATAAACATCTATAACACAAACTGTTGTGTTTACTCTGGTATGTTGTTGTAGACTTAGAATGGAGTTGTAAAAGAAGATATAAATGCTCTGTGTTGACCTTTGCTTTCCATATTGTAGCAATTCAAAGGATTAATGTACAGTACACTAACTTTCTCTCATGCATACATCACAGGAATACAAGGTCAGACTGTCTAACCAAGAGAGTAATAGGCAGAAACCAGTGAAACAAGAAACAGCAGTTACCCAGTAGCTCATTGTAATGAGAAATAGCTTAGTTATTATTTTGCACACCCAGACACGGTTCAGAGTGGTACTAAGATGTGTGCATATCTACACAGAAGGAATCAGGAATATATGTAAAAACAGTCAGATAGTGTTAACAAATATTTTCTCCACAGGTTTTACAGGTAAGGAAATGTTGGTAGTATCTGTATGAAAGGTATACTAATAAACTGTGTACAACTGTCCCACCACATGCCTGCCAATGACAGCAGGATAGGTACATACAACATGCACACTTCCTGATACATGTCTCTCAAGTGTCACGCTGTCATGACTAGTGGTCATTGCTGCCAGTAACACTGGACACAGATAGGAAACCAGTTGAAGTATGCCAGTAGCACACTCACATAACAGCAGTTTAGGGTAACCCTCTTGTGCCAGATATCTAACCCTGACATGTACGAGTCCACTCTAGTCATGTACCCAGAGTTGTCACAGTTTGCCACATACCATTCCAGGCTGAGAGTTTAATAGGTATGTTTGTGCTACAGAAGCTATGGGCCATAGGTAGATGTAAAATGAGGTCAGACCCATAGAGTACTGAGCAATACTGTTGTGGAAAATAGAAGCATAAACAGTTATTAATGGATGTTTTGTCTCTCCCCCCCACCCCTCATCTGCATCAATAATTATTATTCATATAATACAGATATGTTGTTCTCCAAACCTAATGTTGGGACTTGTGTTCTATTATTGCTCATATATTTAATTGGTTGCATGTTAACATACCTTGTTTAAATACCATTGTTGGTGGCCTTTTGCTGTCAATGTTACTGGCATGCTGTTACAATGCATACTGTTGCTCCATTTATGCATGTGTTCTGTTTGCTATGCAACTGTTTCAAAACTGTTTTATGGGGTTTATTGGAACACCCATGCATGCTGTAATAACTAATCTTGAAATGTGTTGTTCATGACTAACCAACATATTTTGTAAAACCTCAACACCATAGCACGTTTGGGAAGGCAGATCCTGATGGATCTGCCTGTCCCACCTCATCTGGCCATGGCACTGGGCCCCAGCACTTCTGGGACCCAACCCGGGACTTCCTAGTCCATTGGTCCTGCACCACCTTTAGGTGGAACCACCTCAGGGGACAGGGCCAGTCCCCACCCCGGGAGCGGGGGCAGATAGGAGCCTGAAACCCACAGTCAGTTCCGGAGTTTAGTGCACAGTGCCATCCGAGCAGAGTTGGGTGGGCAGCTTTGCCAGATTGAGGGCCACCTGGCACACCTTGAGGGGCAGGCTGCCCCTCCTGTCCAGCCACCTGCACAGCTACCTTTGGGGCTGTGAAGGTGCAGTGGTGACTGCCCATGGGTGGGGATCTCAGTCCCACATTATCCATTTGGGTGGTTATAGGCTTCTGTTTACCAACCTCTCCCCATCAAAGGTGTTTATCCCCTCATGTGTCTTATACTGCCCCTGTCTGCTGTCTTGTCTGTCTCCCTACCCAACCTACGTCCCCAGATGTACCTACATTCCTTTCCCAATATCCCAGTCTAACCTTAAAAAAAAGGGGGCATTTGTCCCCAAAAAAATATCGGCCCATACATAGCTGTCCATTTTGCACGTGTCCTCTGGACACATGTAATCTGGTCCAATTGGCTTGACAACACATTTCTGTTGTCCTCACCCCTCCCTCTGGGGTTTGGTGTCCAAATTCACCTCTAAATTCTGTGCAAATGCACAGCTGTTGCTGTATAAGAAATGGACAGCTATGGACCTCCCTACACTCATCCTGTACATCCCTAGCTGCCTTTCATATTGTTTTTCCCTCTGCATACCCCTTTTTAACCACTTTCCTATCACCTCTTTTTCTTTTTTTTTTACAGAAATTAGCGCGGGTGTAAGTGGGAATAAGCAACGCTAAGTGAAGCCAAAATGGACTAACCATGTTTTGGCATTGCTTAGCATCGCACAAAACCACTCAAACTCACTTAAAGCCACCTAAAACTGCTTTAACCACTCTGTCTCCATCAGCCTCTGTTCTGCCCAGCAGCAAAATAAACAGCTGTGGCAGGTCTCAAACCCAGGATGCCGTACACAAAAATAGTCAAAGGAATGTACCACTACACCATTTGAGCTATAGGAATTTCTGTTGTTTTTTCAAACATATGCAATAAACGCATTCAACATTAGGGAAAAATTCTGTGGGATCAGTCATGTTTTGTATAGATAAATATACACATACACACACACACACACACATATATATATATATATATATATATATATATATATATATATATGTATATATATATTTGTTTTGTGCCTTTCGGCTTTTCCCGGTTAGGGGTCACCACAGCGGAACTCCGGTCCGCTAATGATTGGTAGTTGATTTTTATGTGCCAAGTTACCAGCCCAGACCCTTCACCTTCAACGGCATTCACGCATTCATCTCCATGCAGAAGACGCCTAGCTGAGAATCTAACTGGGGCAGCGCGTGAGAGATGAGACGCGCATCACAGCACCACCACACCACACACCAATATATATATATATATATATATATATATATATTATATATATTATATATATATATATATATATATATATATATATATATATATATATATATATATGGGTCTAGGACACATGCTCGACTAGCATATGTCCGAATCACAAAACATCGAACACACATACATGAAAGCGCTTAACATCAAAAAGCGCTTCTGTGTATGTGTAATTCAAAAAAAATCTACTTTTCTGCAGGGGGGCTTTACCCCCTCTGCACCCCACACCCCTCCTACTTTATTGTTCTCACTCCAAGATCGCACTACAGTGGGGAAAAGGGAATTTTCCCTTACCTGCACTGTAGTCCGATCTACGAAATAGGCACACATACACGGACGTGCTTGTCGATGTTAAGCACTTTTGTGTATGTGTGTTCGATGATTTGTGATTCGGAGATATGCTAGTCGATCATGTGTCCGCATCCTATATATATATATATATATATATATATATATATATATATGTGTGTGTGTGTGTGTATGGTGATACATATATATGAAAAAGTACATACATATATATATATATATATATATATATATATATATATATATATATATACGTCTATAACATGCAGTGCAGTCATGCCTCAGAATCATAACTCCCAATCTTTTAGTGCAGGAAATCTGTACAAATTCCATCAAAATGGGGGGACAATGGGCTACAAATAGGGGCATATTTTAAATATTGCCCTTATAAACTTATGTAGATGCTACAGTAACAGGCTTTGTTTCAGCATACATCTTCTGAAGAATATGAGGTCTGAAACAGAAACTTATATGTCATTATTTACCAACATAACTCCTCAGATCATCACAGTGATTTACCAGACACGTACAAATAACTAGTGGAACAGACCAAAAATATGAGCCAAACATCTGGACATTCTGTGGAATGCCTGGTAGTTAACAAGTATGGTCAGAACCCCTTAGTGCAATGAATCTGGACCCAGCCTGACAAATTGGGTGGACAAAGGTATGATAATAGGGACACATATGAAATACATGAGTAGATAATCTGAGAAAGTTACTGCAGTAACCCCATCTTTTCTAAGATATATTGCCTGAAACATCACAAGTAAGACACTCAATTTCTCCTCATAAGTTAGTGTGACCTCAGTCCTCACATCATCCTACTGATTTGTCAGAAATACACAACAGTTATGGGGACTTGGCAAAAGATATGAGCCACACAACCAGACATCCTATGAATATCTGGACATAACATAACATTAGGGAAACTGCACTGAGCTGCCAAGCATGTCACCAAGCACCGCCCAAACTACAGTCAGACCAGCACAACACCACCTCAAATCAGCTCTTTGGACTTACACATCCATTATCAAATATGACAGGCACTACAGAGATGTAACAGTAGTGGAAAACAGACACTGGTGTGACAGTGCATACCCAGAACCAATTGCACCACAGTCACAGTGACATACTGGTTAAACAACTGAACAGCACAGTATAATGACTGTGTGAACAAAAATATCCTGTTTGCTACTCACACACTACCCCTACATACACTGACCTAAGTCACAGTGTAGTGGGAATCCTGAGGTGTTACGAGACATGTCACAGTCTACCCATACAAATATATACAACCGATAGATCACCAGAAACTAGAGCAGCATGCAGTCAGATAGAAAGGGACCATGACACTCACATGTACCCCTCTCCCTACACAGCCCAACTAACATTTATACACTGCACTGCTACACAATCCTGACAGTCTGTTAACAATGGTCAGACATACACAGACATCACAACTGTACAGATGCCCACAGAATGTCCAGGCTTTAGCCTCATATCTATGGCCTCTTCCTCGTAACATGTCTGGGAGTCTGCTACATCACTGGGGTACTAGCAGGAATGAAGGCACTAAATAATGATGTAACATACCTCTGACCCTCTTAGTGCATGACAAAGGATGAAAGCGATCTTTGTTAACAACAGGTTATGAAAATAGAATAGGATTTTTGCAATTGAGTTGTTACATGCAAAGTGTATATGTATATATTTATATATATTTTTTTGATTGCCAAATGGACTAAGGTTGATATATTTCCAGCCATGTAGTATATTGCCTTGGATAAAATCACAGACTTAATAATCTACTTAATAATCTGGTTAAATAAGAGGTACCACATCATTATAAATTTTATTTAAAGTGCATAAGGGTTATATTATTATGACAGCTACTAGGTAGGGCAGAACCAGCTTGAATGTCACACTGATGGGGGAAGGGATGTGAATTTAACATGTGTATCAATAACACTTTGTTTTACAGCACAATAAACCACTCCCTTGCCTGATAATTATTTTTTTTTACTTAAGACAAGTTTAAGTTCACTACTTCTACTACTATTGTCTGATCTGATTAATATGCAGTGATTAACTAGAGATATATGGCAGGAGTTGGCAAAGGTGGCATCTTCGGCTGGGGTGTCTTGTGTTCGGAGTTTGCGTGTCCTCCCTGTGGTCATGTGGGTTTCCTCCGGGTGCTCCGGTTTCCTCCCACATCGCCAAAGACATGCTGCAAGTGGATTGGACACTCTAAAATTGGCCCTAGGTGTGAGTACGTGCATGTGTGTGCCTTCTGTGGAAGGTTGGGCACCGGGCTGGCAACCCGACACCATAAAACTCCACTGCCAATCATGAGTGGACAAGGTGATCCACTGTGGCGACCCCTAACCGGGAAAAGCCAAAAGAGAGAGAGAAAGAGAGAGAGAGAGAGAGAGATTAACTAGAGATATATGGACTGAAATCTTCTAAACAGAGAAGTTTCTTACACTGTTTTGTTTTTGGACCCACTATACTTGTTTAGTGGGTTGTTTTGAGACTTCAGGGATACCACGGAGATTACTTGTTTTTTTTTGTTGGTACATCTGGACAAAGCCTGACATAATTAGGGTCAGAGGCCCAAATACAGGGGCATATTGGAAATAATGTTGTCATAAACTGAGAAAGTTGCTGGTGTTACAGGGTTTATTGTAACATATCTTTTCCGAGAGATATGAAGTCAGAAACATAAATGAATGTTAGCATTTACTGACTGCAATCCCCAGAGTATCTTACTGATTTGCCAAGGACAAAAACTGTCTGGGGAACAGACCAAACATAACAGGGAAACTTCTGGCCATTCTTCAGATAGTCCTACAGTTGAGAGTTATGTCATCCACATAACACTGTCAGACTTGAAATCACACTGAAAATGCATGTCTAGACAAACCTTATTAAACTACCATTATTCCAACTGTATAACAGCAATACCTGCATTCTGTCCCTAAGTCTGGTACCTTCTCCCCCAATAAGTTGGGCTGTCTCCACAAGTCTTGTTGTAAGACGGATTCCCCCCTACCCTCTGTGATGCTGTAGCTCACACACCACCATGATGGCCTCCTCACCGGCAAGAAAAAGGGGCAATGCACACATGAAGTACTCAATTATAGGAGTGTGTTTCCATGGCATTGGCTATTGGAATGACAGCACATTTGTTCTGCATGCAATTAGCAAGTGGGAACACCAGTTGATGCACACACCATCACCTGCTCATGACCATTACCTACAAAAGGCAAACTGCTGCCTATGCAAATCAGGTGTAAACCTCTACGTAAGTAGACAGAGAGAGAGAGAGAGAGAGAGAGAGAAAGACCACAAAACAAACCGAACAAAACCAAAATACAACTATTCAGGACTACTTGGAAACAAAAGGTATGTGAAACAAATCAGAATGTAATGGAATTCAGTAGGGGGTATGTAATAATGGGAAAGAGAAAGTTAAACAAATATTTATCAGCAAGACGTGCTGTACTGATATATTGTTGAACAGCACCTATGTTCATAGCATCCGGCTCTGCCTGGAGTGATATCGCAGCTCAGGCCCCTGAATCACCCCAGGAAAGGAGAGCTCACATATGACTACTACTGGAGTGTCTGTCGAACAATACTGACTGTGACACTGCTAGGCCAGCTACTTGAATGTTGTACATATCCATATGTTACTTGTGAATATGACTATGATACACATGTTTGTGTTGTAAATCTAAGAGACCTATACAGGATATATGCATAGTAAACTACTGCCACAGGAGTGTGTGTGTTGAAGTGCATGTGATATGCTGAGCTTATACAATTTAACTGTACAGTGTCCTGCTACACAATAATCACATGTGCCTAATATTTGTAGTCAGTTAGACATAGAGGTGTGTTATGTCTGGCAAACCATTGGCAAATCTGTGAACACTGACATCAGAACATAACAGCATACTTATGAATGTCGGACATACTCCAGGGTATTTCTGAGAATGCAAAGCCTACTGTGCTACCAACTGACTTATGTATGTTACAGCAATAGTAATACAGTGTCAATATTTTTGTGCCTTTGCCCCCCGTTTACGTGTGCCGTCATCCAGATGTCCTTGTCTAACAGGTTGAGAGGTATGACTGAGCAGCAAGAGTGTAAATACAGTCTGCCATACTGACATAGAACAGAAATGTACATCGGGTATCACCTGTGCACATGTATGTATGAGTAGGTTTAGCTGGAAGCCAGAAAACAACAGACATGAGTTGCGAGCAGTCAGGTAGATAAGCTGTACATGTTGTACAAGTGTGTAATATGAGAGTTAGTGCATCCAACAGACATATATGTCTACAGCTACTGGTTGTTGCATTGCCCTGACACAAAATTAGGTACTACAATAAGCATGATTAACAGGTTGAAACTGGAGAAGTGTCCAACTATGTTATGACATCGTGTTCATACCTACTACAAACAGTTATAGGAGCACCTACATAGCTGTATTGTCTCAGCAATGCCTGACTCATAAAACCACCTCCACCAAGGTAGGGCAATCCCCTTTGTTGATCAGCAGCAATATGCAAACCACATAATAGGTTGCCATAGTGGCTGTACAGGGCCAAGTAGATGCAGGCATCAACTTGGAAGCATGTCCACCTTTGTCTGAACAAGCATATAAGGTCACAGATGAATCACGGTAAGGCTAACTATGAGTATAAATTGGACACATCCACTCCACCAAGGACAATCACAAGGCCGTCCTCACATATGTTGTCAGTCTCAGAGGCAACAACCCAAACCACCCTCTACTGTTGGTCAATCACACCACATACACCATGCCATAGGTATATCCAACCTGCTGCAGACAGTTTAAGTGGAAATGTCACCCCCCTGTGCCCCCATCAGTATAGGTGGATATGCACAGCACCTGTACCCCTCCCCTCATCACCAGGAAGCGGTCCATAATGCCTACTGAAAGGCAACAAAATTAGGTCTCCATGGGACCTGATAATATCCATGTCTGCATCCTACATGAACCCAGGCATGTGTTCCCAGCTCCATTACACACTGTAGTCAAACAAAGCCTAAGCACCATCCACACCCCATCCACATGGAAGATGGCCACTGTCATTCCTCTACACATAAGTGAATGATGAAGAGAGGATTATGCCATTTACTGACCCTCATTGGAGGGAACATAGCACATAAGGACCAGGAGTGCAATGCAAGCTGATATGGTGCTGATAGCTGACAGGGGTGTGATGTGGTTGTGAGTGATGGCTACTGCTAGTCAATATTGATGTGCACATTCTGTAAATACCATTGGCAAATGTATGAGTTCCTGTGATGTATTTCCCTGTTAATGTCTTCCAGGTGCAATGCAATGTGCCACAAATCCTGCTTACACAGAGGCTGAAGCTGCAGTAATAACCGACCACACCATCCAGCACAACAGTGTAATGTTCGGCCACAGCCAACAGCATCTGCAGGAGCAGACCGCCCTATGGAATGACCTTGTCCACAGGGTAAACGATGTCAGCCTGCATGCATGAACATATGGGCAGGCCCGACATCATGCGACTGATCTGATATGCCATACCCTGTGAAGGGCTGCTGCCATGGACAGGGACTGCACAGCCACAGGTGGGGGTCCTGTCACTCAGGCCCCACTTACACCTGCCGAGGAGCTCCTTGCCAACCTTGGGGCACCCACCCACCCCAACATCAGAGTCCGGACACCCACAATGTGGAGGTGGGTGGCACCCAGACAATGGGTGAGGAGAGTGCAGGTAAGGCCCCAGTTGGGATCAACAGACTAGTGTAGCAGCCATACTGACATCTGTAGAGTATCTAGATGCATATGTCAGGTCAGAATGCAGTTGTGGTTGGGATTTGTAATGCACAGACGTGCACATTTATGGTGAAAGACAGCAAATTCTGTAGTGCTGGAGCTTGTACCGTAAATTTGCAGAACAGCTGCATTCATCTTGTACCAATGCCACATGTGAGTCTGCTGACAATACCTCTCTCCCACAACTACATAGGTTCCCCCAGTCTGGATTTGGGACAGCAGCTTGAAGCTGGTGAGTATAGAATTGTCTTGCTCTGGTTCTCCAATACCCAAGGCATGTTAAGGGCATGCATACTACAACTGTCACTCCTAGCTATATTGCGTTATGTGCATGTTCACTTGTGGTGGGTTTAACTGCATTGCATCACAGTGGTAACCACAGGGGCCTATATGCAGGAGATGTAACATTTCCATAGCATACTTCACAACCTGTCAGTGCAAGACATCTGGACAAAGACTGACAGAATAGGGGGACAAAGGCCCGAAAATAGGGACACATTTGTAATATTACTCTTATACAGTGGATATAAAACATGTACACACCCCTGTTAAGATACCAGGAGTTTGTGATATAACAAAATGAGACCACACAATTTCATTCCACACCTTTTCCCACCTTTAATGTGACCTCTAACCTGAACAATTCACTTGAAAAACAAACAAATTTGTCAGGGGACAAAATATGAAGGATACAAAACCTGCAATATGCTGGATGTATACATGTGCACACCCGTCAACTAATACTTTGGTGGAGCAGCTTGTGATTTAATTACGGCATTCAGACTGCTTGGGTACACACCTGCCATCAAGTAAAGAGACTCTGAGTAACACCAAATAATGATCTGCTGTCCTAGTAGGACAGTCCTGACATTTACTCAGTTGCTTGCTGCAGCAAAAGCCATGGTTCACAGAGAGCTTACAAAGCACCAAAGGGATCTCAGTGTTGAAAGGTATCAGTCAGGATTAGGTTACAAAAACATTACCACAGCATTGCATATACCATGGAACACAGTAAAGACAGTCATCAAAAGGTGGAGTAGATACGGGACAACAGTGACGTTGCAAAGACTGGACGTCCCCCAAAACTGATGAAAAGACATGACAAAAAGTGGTCAGGGAGGCTGCCAGGAGACATACAGCAACACTGAAGGAGCTGCAGGAATCTCTAGCAAGTACTGGTTGTGTATTACATGTGACAAAACTTCCTGTATTCTCCACAAGACTGGCCTACGGGGTAGGGTTGGAAGATGGAAGCATTTTCCCACACAGAAAAACACCCAGGCCTGGCTGCAATTTACAAAACATCACATCAAGTCTCCCAAGAGCATGTGTGAAAATGTGTTATGGCATAATGACACCAAGGTTCAACTTTTCAGCCTCAGTTCCAAAAGGTACATCTGGTGCACAAGCAACACTTCGCATCACCCGATGAACACCATCCCCACAGTGAGGCATGGTGGTGGCAGTGCCCTGCTTTCAGGTTGCTGTTCATAAGCTAGAATGGGGGCTTTAGTCAAGGTGGAGGGAATTATGAACAGTACCAAATAGCACTCACTTTTGGCCCAAACCATCAGTCATCTGCCAGAAAGCTGAAGATGAAGAGGGGATTCACCTTTCCACATGAGAATGACCTCAAGCATACATCCAAATCAACCTAGGAGTGGCTCCACCAGAACACAATCAAGGATATGGATTGGCCCAGCCAGAGCACAGACCAAACTCTGATGGAAAATCTACAGTGTGACCTGAAGAGGGCTATTCATATGAGATGCCCTTGCAATCTGACAGAGTTGGAGGGCTTTAGCAAGAAAGAGTGGCCAAATAATGTCAGGTCAATATGTGCCTCACTGATAGACTCCTTACCAAGAAGACTGCATGCTGTAATTAAATCAAAAGGTGCTTTAACAAAGTATCAGTTTAAGAGTGTGCACACGTATGCAACCACCCTATTCTATGTATTTAATTTATTATATTTTACACCTAACACATTTGTTTGCTTACCAATTCAATTGCACAGGTGAAATGAATTACTGTGGTCTCATTTTATATATTACAAGAACCTGTCATGTTAACAGGGGTGTGTACACTTATCATATCCACTGCAAGCTTATAAATTTGCAGGTGTAACAGGATTTGTTTTAGCATGCATTTACTGCAAGTTTTGGGGTCTGACACTCAAATGCATGTCATTAATTAGTGATGTCAACCCTCAGATCATCCCAGTAATGTGTCAGACAAACACATGTGTTATGAGGAACAGAACAAACATATGAGCCAGACATCTACACATTCTGCGAAGATTTGTACAGTTGTGAGGTATGTTCAGTAGGTGTTGCCACTGTGCTATACAGGTGAATAGCAATAATGTGTACATGGGTGCAGTGTATGCTAGGTGAAGGGCCATCACCTACTAACACTATTCATGTATCCCAGAGGTGTATACTGTAAGTGACATGGAGTGAAAATGGCTGCACTGCATGATGTTGAGGGCCTGTCCAGAGTGTGTATGTTGTGGTCTAACTGTGTGTCATGCATGTCACCATTTGGGTATTGTGAGGTCTGTATAATGCCTTTGTGCCACCTCACTTGTATGTGTCTATGTATGTTTGTGTGTGTGTGTGTGTGTGTGTGTGTGTGTGTGTGTGTGTGTGTGTGTGTGTGTGTATGTATATATATATATATATATATATATATATATATATATATATATATATATACCAGCCAACCTTATAGTGCAGGTATTGATTTACATATGTTGTCTTCCCCTCACACCTAGCGATGGTGATCATGGTCCCATCCACATGGCACCTGACGTCAGTGTCTCTGCAGACTCTGACAATGGTGATAGTCATAGTGAGGCACAGGTGGGGTTGTCAGGGGCTGAATCTGTGCCATCGGTTGGCATCCCATTGTTGTCCACAACATCCTTGCACACAGTCATGATGCCCACACATACTCTATCCACAGTGGCCACAGATAATGGACAGTTGGTGGGTGGCAGCATGGAGCAGGCTAGCTGTGTGACTATGGATAGTGTGAGTGCAGACACTTGCCATAGCTGGAGTGCAGGTGGAGTCCCACACAGGTGGATGGACAGGGGTGCTCGCAGGAGGACTGCTGCCCATCCAGCCCTGTCACAAGTGCCACAGCAGGTGTCACCAGACACATGTTTTGGGCCGTCATGGAGGCACAGGTATTTACTGACTGCAACACCAGACAAATACTTAGGATCTTGGATGCACTATCTTGCTGGTGTCTATGGTGACCTACATGAGCTTGTTGAGGCCACACGTGAGAATACTGTGGTCATGAATAGACTGTGGAGTGAGACTGTGGCACTTCTCCACCGTGCAATATCTGTGCTGGAGCATGTGGTGGGAGATGGGTGGCAGCCACATGGACGCAGGTCAGCACAATGATTAGCTGAGGTTCTATGGGGCCATGCACCTTCACACTCCTGTTGTGGCAGTACCAACAGCATTACTGAAGGGGGGGCTGCTGTCCACACCACAATGCAGCAGGCCATGGGCATGAGGTCCTGGTCAGTCCCGTCAGGGACATGGATCCAGCAGACAGCAGTCACCATCAGGGATTAGTACCACATCTAGCCTTGGGCCTGGTGGTGCCAGTGAGACCCCTGGCAGGACCAGTTAATGTGTCCATGGCTGGAGATAAACTGTACACCCTGCCATATACGGTCCACAGCTGTCCAACATACCCCTATGTAGGGCAGCCACATGGCATGACTGTGTGCATACAAACACACACACACACACACACACACACACACACACACACACACACACACACACACACACACACAAACACACATCACCATCACAGCCAGGTCACCTCCAGACATACAGACACCACCCCAGCATGGCCCATTCATAGAACACCCATCCAAACACATGATGTCAACCATATGGTCCAGCCTAGGCCTCTGGCAAATCCACAAAACACCCTGTGCATATGATGATACCTGTGCCACATCTCTGTCATCCATACCACCGATGCAGGGACATGCTAATATGGTTCTGATGCACAGGGTGAATTACGTACAGTTTATCTATGTAATGCTCTGTAAGGTGCTATCAGCTTGCATTTGTAATGGGTACACTGCAGAGTGTGTATACCTTTTCAGCCATGATGCATAATTGGTGTAACACTGACTGAATGTAGTCTCACATGCTGTATTCTGTTTGTGTTCTAGATGTCTGTGTGTCAGCAGGATGTGGCCCTGCAGACATTGCCAATGATGAGCATGGCAGAGTGGTAACACATCGACCATGTCATAGCCGAGGTACAGCTGTATATGTACACATTTACCAGGTCTGTGTCACAGTTATTGCATGTGCCACAGAGCTTATAAGGTTGAGGGGTGTATACAGGTAAGTCTATGGTGGTTGACATCAACAGCTCGTGTAAAGTGGACAATGCTAAGTGCAGTGGGTGGAACACACCTCAGATTGGTGAAACCCACACCCCCAGAGGATATTGTGTTGACCAAACACACAGAGACTACTGTTCCCACACACACACAGTCTCTCTCTTTCACACACACACACACACACACACACACACACACACACACACACACACACACACATGCACAGGATCATAGTTGCCAGTGTTGGGTTTGGAACTCCTACCCATCTAGTTAATGGCAGTACAGTGTTATGCATTTACTGCAGGTGGCATGGAACTAATAGTGTGATGAGTGTTCCAAGGTACTTGTAAAGTGAACAACATCACATGCCCTTGTGAGGTATGGCATTGGGAGATGTACATGGTGGGAAAGGATTCATAATACTGTCACCTATGAGTCTACACACCCACAAACACTGCTATACACACCAATGCACACAGATTTGCCAGAACTGACATTAGCAGCCCTGCCTATCATGTTATTCATTCCAAACTGTTACATAGCTTTTGCACATGACACGGGGCTTATAAGACTGAAGAGTGTCTACAGATACCTCTATGGTAGATGTGAACAGTGGGCTTCATAAAGTGGACCATGGAATGTGCACTGGGAGTACCATGGCTTAAAATTGTAAACCACAGCCACACAATGGATACAGTTCTCACTCAAACACACACAGGATAATGTTCTCACACACACACACACACACACACACACACACACACACACACACACACACACACACACAGACACACACACGCACACACACAGACACACACACACACACACACACACACACACACACACACACACACACACACACACACACACACACACACACACACACACACACACATTTGCCAGACTGAGATTAGAACCCCTACTGATCTAGTTATTGTTACTACAGTGTTATGCATTTATCGCATGTGCCATAAGCTTACAGGGTGAAGAGTGTCCCAAGTTAATTCTAAGGTGAGCAACATCATCAGGCCTTGTAAAGTATGGCAATGGGAGGTGTAGTGGGTGAGAATGGACTCAAAATACATTAACCTACAGTTATACATACTTAAAAACACAAATACATTCATACTCATTTTTGCCAGGACCGAGATTATTAGACCCTGCCTATCTTGTTAGTCAGTCCATACTGTTACATAGTTCCTGCATGCAGCATGGGGCTTATTGGGCTGAAGAGTGTTAACAGATACCCCTACTATTGATGAAGATAGTGGGCCTTGTAAAATGGACCTTGAGATATGTACTGGGAGTACCATGACCTAAAAATGTAAAACCCACCACCCAATGAATATAGTTCTCACTCAAATACATGCACAGGATACAGCTCTCTCACACACATACACACACACACATACACACACTCACATTTGTCAGGACTGAGATTAGAATCCCCTACCTATCTAGTTATTGCTATTACAGTGTTATGCATCTATTGCAGATGTCACGGAGCTTATAGGGCGAAGAGTGTCCCATGTTTCTTCTAAGGTGAACAACATCACCAGCCCTTGTAAAGTATGGCAATGTACAGTGTACCAGGAGACTGAGGTCTCAAAATGCTGTATCCTACAAATATACACACAAACATTTGCACACACATAATCACATTTGCTAGGACTCAGATTACAAACCCTACCAATCTAGTTATTGGTACTATAGTGTTATGCAGGTACCACACACACCACAGGGCTTGTAGGGTGAAGAGTCTCTCAAAGTACCTGTATAGTGAATAACATCACCAGCACTTGTAATGCATGGCAATGGGAGGTGTACTGGGTGAGAAGGGCCTCAAACTACCTTCACTCAAAAACACTTTTATACACACTAATGCACACACATGTATGCCAGTACTGAGATCCATAGGTTTATATGTTCATAAGTTCATAGGTGTGTACTAGGCGAATGGCCATGGAGCCTTTACAAGCCTAGCCCATAGGATTACCCTGGCATTGAGCCACCTCATGTTACTGCCCAGTGTTTCTATTAAGTATAGCCACTGGAGTGATCCCCAGGGTGAGATTTCAATTCCCCATCCACTTATCCAGATTTCTCTTGCAGAAGGCCAGTGAGGTGCTCGGCTTGACATGTATGTGAAGTCTATTCCATAGCATGGCCAGTCACATGAATCTATCCCTCCAGCATGTTCTGTTGATTGTGGGAATGGGGTTGAGGTCTCTCGGGCATGTGGTGCAGATGGATTGGGTTTCTTTAGATGTAGCATGCCTAACAGAGCTGGGTCAGACATGGCTTTGTAAGTCAAGCAGACATCGCCTCTAAGTGGCCAATAAGAGACAGAGAATAATTGGAGTTATTGGAGTCTGTCCATATAGGACAAGTGTTTAAGGCCTAGGATTCTCTTTGTGAGGTGCTTTTGCAGCCTCTCCAGGTGTTTCAAATGTTTAGTGAGGTGCATGCCAAATGGGCCATTGTACTCGATGACTGGTCTAATGAGGGAAGAGTAGAGAGAGACTATGACCTCTTTCTTCCTGGATGCAATACACTTAGTAATAAGAGATGCCACATAGAAGGACTTTCTGACCACAGTGGCCTGTGGTGGTCAACAGAGAGGCCACCATCAAACTGTGTTCCCAGCTCTCTTATATTGACTTCTGTGTTCAGTGGACTACAATCGATGTGGTGATTCATGGGAACCAAGTTCTTCACTAAGGGGATGGTGACACATTTTCTGGCATTGAGCTTAGGTCCAGGGTTCTGACAACAGTCGTAGGTCTCAGTGAGGCCTTTCTGCAGGATTTCAACATCCCTTGGGGAGATAATAATAGCACCCACCTTGGAGTCATCTGCAAACATTGTTAGCCAGAGTCTCTTCATGTTGGGCTGGACATCAGAGGCATAGATACCGAACAAGAGGGGATCCAGGACCAGACCCTGTGGTACTCCACTCGTGACTGGTCAGCAGTCTGACATAGAATCCGCTGCTTTCACACTGTGGGTTCTATCTGTGAGCCAGTTTCCAACCCACCTAGTGATATAGGGGCTGTGCCTAGCTGAGTGTGTTTGTCTATCATTTCTGAGTGAGGAATGGTATCAAAGGATTAGAAGCCCCACCTATCTTGTTATTTATTCCATACTGTTACATAGTTATTTCATGTGACACAGAGCTTATAGGGGTGCAGAGTGTCTACAGCTACCTCTACAGTTGATGACAACAGTGGGCCTTGTAAAGTGGACATTGGCATGTGCACTGGGTGGACCACAACAAAATTGCAAAATCAACCCCCTAATGGATATGGTTCCCACCCAAACACACAAGATACTGTTCACACACACACACACACACACACACACACACACACACACACACACACTTGACTGGATTGAGATTAGAACACTTATTTAGTTATTGCTACTACAGTTACAGATACTACATTTATTGCATGAGCCACGGAGCTTATAGGTAAGGGTGTCCCAATGTACTTCTAGGGTGAGGAACATCACCACCCCTTGTAAAGTATGGCCATGGGAGATGTTCTGGGTGAGAAAGGCCACAAAATACTTTAACTTACAGATATACACACTTACAAACACAAATACACTCACACACATATTTGACAAGACTGAGACTAGAACCCCTATTTATTTATTTGTACTATACTGTTAGGCAGTTATTGCATGTGCCACAGAGCTTATAGGGGTCAGGGCTGCCCACAGGTACTAAGGTGACAGACATCAGCAGGACTGCTAAAGTAAGACAATGGGAAGAGTACTGGTTGTGAATGGGCTCAAAATCTTTAACCTACAAACACACACACACACACACACACACACACACACACACACACACACACACACACATTTACATTTGCCAGGACTGTGATTAGAACCCCTATCTAAGTAGTTATTTGTATTATAGTGTTATGCAGTTATCGCATGAGTCACAGAGCTTATAGGGCTGACGGCTGCCCAAAGGTACTTCTAAGGTGACTGACATCAGCAGGACTGCTAAAGTAGGGGAATGGGAAGTGTACTGGTTGTGAATGGGCTCACAATCTTTACACTACAAACACACACACACACACGCACACACACACACACACACACACACACACACACACACACACACACACACACACATAAACTTTTACATTTGCCAGGACTGAGATAAGACCCTTACCTAACTAGATATTTGTACTATAGTGTTACACAATTTTCACACATGCCACAGAGCTTATAGGGCTCAAGGCTGCCCTAAGGTACTTGTAAGTTGACTGACATGAGCAGGACTGCTAAAGTAGGCCAATGGGAGGTGTACTGGGTGTGAATGGGCTCAAAATCTGTAACCTACAACCACACACACACACACACACACACACACACACACACACACACACACACACACACACACACACACAAACATTTACATTTGCCAGGACAGAGATTAGAACCTAAGTATTTGTACTATAGTGTTACGCAATTATCAAATGCACCACAGAGCTTATAGGGCTGAGGGTTGCCCTAAGGTACTTCTAAGGTGACTGACTTTAGCAAGGCTTCTAAAGTAGGGTAATGGGAAGTGTACTCGGTGTGAATGGGCTCAAAATCTTTAACTTAAACACAGACACACACAGACACACACACACACACACACACACACACACACACACACACACACACACATACACACACATACTTTTACCAGGACTGAGATTAGAATCCCTACCTAACTAGTTATTTGTGCTATAGTGTTATGCGGTTATTGCACGCACCACAGAGCTTACTGGGCTGAGGTCAGTCCAAAGGTACTTCTACAGTGAATGGCATCAGCAGCTCTTATGAAGTAGGGCAATGGGAAGTGTACTAGGTAGGAAAGGATTAAAACACTTATTCCTACACACACACCCACCTACATATGCCAGGACTGTGACTAGAACCCCTACCTATCTAGTTATTTGTATTATAGTGTTACACAGTTATCACATGTGCTATAGAGCTTACAGGACTGAAGCCAGTCCAAAGGTACTTCGAAGGTGAATGACATCAGCAGATCTTGTAAAGTAAGGCAATGGGAAGTGTACTGGTTGGGTAAGGCATCATAATAGTTAGACCTACAGATACACACACACAAAGGTAGGTGATGTCATATTACAACCCCCACCTCAGTACCATCAGACAATGAATCTCATCTTCATGCTGGCACATAACAATGGTTAAAACTGGTATGCAACTGTCTGCAGCAGGACATCACTCTCTGCCATTCAGGGTATCCCTGTATAGGACTCACTCTCTGTGTGTATCTCCCTGTGTGTTTCACTTTATCACTGTCTGTCTCTCTCTTCCCCATGTCTACCTGTGTGTATGCTTGACATACTGTAATATGTTGCCCATATATGTGTGTGTGTATCACATGCAACAGATGCAGAAATACCACATATGGGCCACCTACAGCTGGCTGTGTGTAATCCTGTCTGATGGGTGTGTGGAGACAGTTAGGTGTACATAGCTGTGTGTATGCAAAGACATCTGCATAATACATATATATATATATATATATATATATATATATATATATATATATATATATATATATATATAGTCCATTGTGGTTTCAGACATGGGCCTTATTTCTCCAAGTTTAGTGAATATCCAGTATGACCTTCTATAGTAAGTGTGGAATCCATTCCGGGAATAGTTGTAACTCCAGTTCGGGGTTCTGTGTGCTACAGCCATACCTTGCAACCTGTTTGTGCAGGATATCTGGAGATAGGTTGCCAATATGGAGAAACAATGGCCCATACATAGGGGAATATTGTCACTACTGCTCTTATTAATGTATGAGTTGCTTGAGTTACAAGGTTTGTTTTAGCAGACATTGTCTGACTTATGTAATGTTTGACACTGTAATGTATTGTGTCGTTACCTACTGACAGAAATCATCTGATCATCACAGTCATTTACCAGAGAAGTTCAAGATGGATGATGCACAGACCAATATTATGAGGCAAAGGTGAGGCATTCTTGCACAATCCGGCCAGTTGGGAGGTGTGGCTATAGCCGATTAATTGCTGAAGCTGTGTAAAAGGTCAAGCACCTTGGTGATATACTGACTGGGAATCACCTGGTTGTGTGGTATTCTTCTTACCTGAAAGGTCATATCCTGGTGTGGCCATAACTTTCAACTGTACAGATTCTTACAGATTATCCAGATTTATGACTATCTAGTCAATTTCCCTTAACATTGTGGTTTTCCAGCAAGTTTACTGCAAATCACTCAGGGTTGCAGTCAGGGTATAATGGCCTAACATTAGAGTTTCAGACTTCACACCCTTCATGCCATCCATGCTACTACACACCCCCTCTGTTATTCTATCACCTTTCCAACATTATGAGAGCATTATTTCAAAAGTGTCCCTATATTTGGGCCTTTATCCCACCATTATGTATGGCTTTGTCCAGATTTCTTGCTCTACGAGGGTGAGAGGTATGCTACTAGCATTTAGTGACATGGCCTTTCATTTGTGTTTTGTTGACTATATTATTTTGGTAGTATGGACCCCATGACACTCCTTACAACAGCACTATGGATGAGGCACGGCCTTTGCCAGAGGCCTGTAGGCCCTGTGAAACTGATGCAGGCCATCTGTAGCAAGGCAGTGCATTCAGTCACTCATATGTTCCCAGGCTGCCAGGCAAATGGATCCCCCTGCAGTGACAATGGTAAGTGAGTCAGGTGTTACTGACAATCACTTTCTGTTCGTATTGATCCATCACTCTGGGTGACAGCAAGATGCTGCTTACGGCTAGGGACATACCTGCAAGGGACACATATTCAGCATGCTGCATCATGTCTGTCTTTCTATAGTCCATGAGGTACTTCTGATATCATTCACACCACCATGGACCAGGCTAGTGTGATACCTGTACATGTCATGGGGTGACTTGAGTCCATGTGTGATATGACAGTTTATGGCACCTGCAAAACAAGTACTTGTGACTTTCACCTTATCCTGCCTGGTGTGTGGCACATCTGTGTGTCTCACATTGAAGTCTTCTATGAGTAATATGTTGTGTGTATGGCAAGGCCTTAGTGTTTGCAGGACCCTGGTGTGTGGTGTATGCATGGTCTGTGGTGTGTAGGTTTGGGAAGTTCTCATGTGTCTTTGCCTCTGAAGTGTCCTTTACTTGGGGTCTGATTTGTTGTGGACCTCCACTTATGTGGGTGGGTGTGTGTGTTGGGTATTTGCAGGTGATGCTTACTGACTCCATATAGTGCAGGGAACCTATGTTACTGCAAAATGTGCTCTGCTGTGCACATTCTCCATTTGTCTGGCCAGTGTTTCCCCTCCTCCTTCTGTGTGTCTCTTTATCCTTCTGTAGTCCGGTCACAGGCTTTGCCCACAGTGGCTGCTGTTATGTATTTGTAATTCTGGTGTGAGCGGGGTAAATGCCATAACATCACATATAAGGCTATGGACTACGCAGCTCCGAGCATACCTATTTGGCAGGTTGTCCATCACTGCACCACTACATCTGCTGTGGTCCTCAGACAGTTTGTGTTACTGTGTTATTATGTGGCTACATGTTGGCTTAGCTGTCAAACTGTCACTGAGTCTGACGTCTGGAGAATCCCACATATGTTAGTCAGACAAAGGCCCACACATGGGGACATGGTGTTGATACTGTTCTGCCATACATAGACAGTTGTGGGACCATTTTATTACTTGCTTGCTTTCTGTTATGGTTGTGACAGCTGCTTCTCCACTGTCTGCCATTGATGTTTTGACATGACCTTTTCTTGTTTTGCAAATACTTTGCATGTGAATGCAATGTTAGGACAAGCAGAACAGATATACAATGCATACTTGTGCTCCTTCTGTGACAACCTGCCATTCCAGGAGTATGGCTGTTGGCCAGTGACATGTTGTCAGTGTTGACACAGTAAGGTGGCAGCCTTTTATGACCTGCCAGTACACTGACCTTCAGGTACCTGCTGTGCCACTAGGCACCATACCTCTCTACGTATGAGAGCCAGACATCTGGACAAAGCCATAAGTAATTGGGTGACAAAGGCCTAAATATAGGGACCATTTTAACTATTGGCCTTACAAACTTAGGAGGGTGATACAATAACATGTGTTGCATTAGCATGCATTTTCTATAGGGTGTGAGGTCTGAGACACTACAATCCGTCATTATTTTCTGACTTTAGACATTTGTGGTTTGCCAGTGATTTGCCGCACAACCACTATTTCATGATAGAGACACCACAGATATGATGCAAACCGCTGTACATTCTGCAAAAGGTCTTTACAGTTGGGAGGTGTGGTAGGCACTGTGTAGGTTACTCTGACCTGTGTACTATTCATATGTGTGGCCCCCTGTCCATGACTTGTCCAGCTTATCAACAGTAATGGATACTGATATCTGGACAGTGTGTAAAACTCCCACCGTAGGTGTAGCTGACATGGGAAATAGTTGTCACTGTGATTCACGGAACGTGGCCCTGTCTACCACTGTACTGTACCTAGGCCACTAAGACACAACAGATGGGTGTAAGTGCTGGCCACATCCTGACAGTATTTCCCAAGCATATACATAGATCATTGACCCCTGCATATTGTGGACATGCAACAAATTATCATGTTGATTGGGACAGCCCTGGCAATGTGTGATCTTCTGCTATTACCCTACAAACCTACATGTTACTACATTTCTATGGAAGTATGGGTGTGGGGGAGGCAGACTTGTCAATGGTACACATTTGCACATACTGTGCTGATATTGGCTTTACATTTTTTTTCTATTTAGCATAGTATTGTGCCCTGTCTTGGAGAATAGAGGCATATCACTAGAGAGCACAGGTTAAATTGTAATGGCATACAATTGAGTTCAGACTTCTTACCCTTCAGACTCTTACTGCAACTGGAAGGCCAGCTGTGATATCACTGTGTAAGTCTGTAGGGGGGTATTCCATCATTGTCGCCATTTGTGGGCCTTTGCCTGAAATTCCTTTATAGTTTTATATGGCTGACTTGCTGGGTGAGTCTGGGGGGTGAGTATGGGATCCTCACATTGACATCCATGCATGTGACCTAAGAACCCCCCCCCTTAGTTGGCACCCCGCATACACTGCAGTGGGATTTGTCACCTTTGGTGGGAGGATGACATAATGGTTAAGGTATTTACCTTAAAGACACAAGGTGCAGAGTTTGATTCTCACATGGGGTAACTGGCTAGGCTTCAAATGCCCCAAAAGGGCAGTTAGCCTAGTACTAACCTATGACCTATGATAATACTGCATAGTGTGGGGAAGCCAGTATTGGGCGGACATTTCATGGTGTCCCACATAGCTATCAGTTGTCTGCTGCTACCCCAGCAGGCCATGCCATTCCCTTGCATGCATGCAGTAGTACCATAGATATGATACCAGAACATACTGATACATTCATTTATTGTTAAGAAGACTGACTTACCTTATGCCTGCGGCAGTTGTGTGGACAGTGCTTGAGGGCTCCCTATGTTGGATGCAAACAGTACTCTGCCTATACATGGTAAGTTACAGATAGTGTGATGTGTGTGTCATCCACCAGATATGTCAAGGCAGTGGAACCATGACTTGAGCATCCCACACACATGCTCTAAATTGATCCTGTTTTTTTGTGTGTGCCTCATTATGGTATTCTTGAGTGGGTGGGTGTGTGTGCATTTCTGATGGGTGTCATGATCCATGGCTCCAATGCATAGTTAGCATCCCCCATCAGGCTGCCATATGGGAGGTCCCACTGGCAAATACATGGTACAGCTGTGATGAATGCTAGATGTGGGAGTCGTGATAGCTTCCAGGGCTGCCAGCAGACACATTCATGATAATGCCCTGGGCACTGCACATGACCTGGAAGTTGATGGAGGGGAAGACCTTGCGATTTATGTAGACCCTACCCTGTTCACCGGGTGGTGCTTTGATGTGGATGTGAGTGCAGTCTATCGCACCCAGTACCTCTGGGTATTCTGCTACATGGTGGAAGAGATGCATATTTCTGGCCTCTCCTCACGGGTGTTGGGGAAGTAAATGTGCTCACCGGCATGTGGTAGCATGGCATCCAGGAACTGGTGGAGTACCCTGGATGCAGATGCCTGTGAGACCCCCATTATGTCCCCAGTAGGTCTTTGGAAAGTACCTGTAGCTACTATTCTTATGGCTACACATACTTTGGTATCCACTTGGATGGCTTTCTCTCTGTTGGCTCTGGGTCTGAGTTGAGGCTGGCACAGCTCGATGATTTTCTGAAGTATGTCTCTATCCACCCTGTAGCACTCTACTATCTCCAGATCATGTAGCCCCTGGAAGGTTACTCTGGGTCTGAACACTCTTCTCCTCCTACTCAGTCTGGGGTAGTTGTCAGCATTATCCTCCTCACCACCCTCAGCCTCTAGCACATACTGATAGATCTAAGCAATGGCAGCCCCTAACATTTTTTTGGTTAAAACTCCCCCATATGTGTACACCAATGGTGCAAAGTTTGTGGGAAAACCAGATTGAAAGGTGTTTGCACAGTTTATACTGTTGTGCTATAGATGCTGCCTGTATGAATGGCTGGCTATGATAAATTCCACATGCTTGCTATTTTATTAGTACTTGATTGCTTTTATTCTGCTATTTGCCTTTTTTTTGTTTTTTCCCTTCCCATTTCCACCCCTTTTAAACCCGAGGTATGCCATGCAAACCCGGTGCCCAAATGTAAACAGTCCTGCTATTTCCAGGGTTTTTTTGCTTTGTTTTGTTTTAGACCCAGTGCACAAACCCGTTTAGCTAAAGTAAACATGTTGAAGCAGAAATGGCCCTCCTCTGGACACAAACATACTATTCATTTCATGGAATAAATCAATACAGCCTGAGACACACTCCCTTGCTTAGCTGTGCTTTGCTAAGCTCAACTGGGAGCCGTGGAGCTTCAATATGCTTACACCAAGCATGATACACCCCCTTTTCATGTCAGCTGCTTCTCCTGCTTACACCACTACCTTATAGCTTCTACATGGTTAGGTGCAGCCAGAGAATGGTCTCCCCTTTAGTGATTCAGTAAAATTTGCTTGTTTGCATACCCCACTGCCTTAGTCCCTGGTTACACCACTACATCATAGCCTTTCTCCTTAGCAACCAGTGTTACCTGTTATTGTTTTGATTCTGCATGCCATAGACTATAATGGCAAAATGTAGATTTTTACTTAAAATTAACTTTTCACGTATTTTTTTTATTTTCGGCACAATCCCATTTGCTCGCTTGCTTTGCTATGCTTAAATGGCTGAGATCGGCCCCCAAAAAATAAACTTTTATTTTTATAATTTTGCAACACTTTTCCATGCCGATGGCCATATATTTGGCCATTGGCATGCCTAAAGAGTATAATACATGCTTTACTTTCAGCTGTCATGCCTCCATTTTGATTTGTGCAGAAATGTATTCATCTAGTAACCAAATGCATTTCTGCACCTCACACTATTCCCGCACGGATGCCTGTCTACTTACTAAATCGCTAATTCACCTCATTTGCATAGTTTTCACCAGCAAATGAGGTAATTAGCATTGTTCAGTTGTGTCCATGTGAGAATAGTGCTGTCAGGCTCGTACACGACCCCAGGCTTGTTTACTGGATCGCTTGCCAGCCATATTCCATGCAGGAACGGATTCACTATTCTTATACTCCATGTAAGCTTTATTGGATCCCAGGGTTTATTTTTATAATTAATGTGTTTACAGTAACTGTAAAATGAACAATGAAAAATTATAATACTCATTTTAGGCTACTTCTTTGTGAAAAAATGGATACTTTTGAAAACAGATATTCATGCTTTCACATACAAAAGCGCCAGATAGGCAAATGACATGTTTAGTATTATATATGCTTCACTAACTCTTCCATGTAACTTAAATGCAAAATATATTCAGTCCAAAAACAGGTCTCCTACAGAATGGAATGCCCTTAAAATATCCTTTAGAGGAACTGAAATGTAAAAACAAAAATAATGCACATCAAAAACAGCAACATGCTTCAATGGCTTACATCACTGCAGGCCTCTGAGTAACTAATTAGTTATAGCATACTCCCTTGAATCCTAAATAATACCACTGGTGTGCTTTTATACTTCAGCAGCTTTGCAAATAGATTGTCTTTTCTCTTTTGACTTGAATTTCCAAACCACCCTCCGTCTTTCACTAGCATATAATGCATTTTTCTAGAAATGAACCTCTTTCTTGTAGGGCTGTCTTCTTTTACGACAAGACACAGTACATTTTCTGGTGAGTGTAAATCACATTTTTCAAATTATTTTAAGCACTGTTATGACTTGGTACATCTAAACATATGAATTATGAAACAGCATTCAGATGTCATACTGCTCAGACATTTCACTGTTTAAAAAAAGTGTCAAGCAAATACATTATGCTTATTTTTCACAAATGTGATTTAAAACATTCCAATGACAACCTGTCCTGAAAATCATTATCACTAGTGTGTACAGCTGTAAGTTTGCTTATATTTGGTAGTGATGAGTGAATTTAGTGCTCCTTCTGAATTTACTTCATTAGCTCAATTTGTTACATTCCACTATCTTACTGCTAATTGATCAAAATCGTTTATACTTGTGATTAGCAGCAAATGTTGTTTATGGGTACGGGTACAATCCTCCCCTGCTTCCTCTTACATGATGCTTTTGCCTGACACACCCAACTTACTACACCGCTTCCAAGGTTTCACCTTATAAATCACATCTATGTTTCTGAGTACACTCATTTGTTAGTAATTGGAACATGAGTATACGAACGAAAACCTTCTGTATCTTATAACTTGTGCCTTAAAGCCCTCAATAAACTACTACTCAGCTGTGTACTGTGTTTTATAACAGCAGTTAAACTATATTTGTATAAAATTTGCTAAACAGCTTACCTGTTCGAACTGTAGATGACATTGGTATAGCTGTAGTAGCAGCAGGCATTTTGGAGGCTGACTTTGTAGCAGTGCTTGTAGTCGAACCTAATGTTACTGATGTTAAGGACACAGATGTGATGTGCCCACTCACAAATGTAGGTTCTGTAGGCTGTAACGTTGGCATGGTTCCTTTTACAGTACTACTGGTCGGCTCAACAAAATAGCTGCTTGTAGCACCACTAGTCTTAAGTTCATAAGTCGGTGTAGAAGAAATATGCTCAGTAGTGGCAGGTAAATCTTTTCCTCCAGTTGTCATGCTTTCTGTAGATGTCATTTCTGCAGTGGAAGTAGCCGTTTCATTTGTCATCAAGGCACTAGACTGTGTTGTTTTTGTTGGTAGCAGGGTACTAGTTATTTGTGAAATCCTTTCAGGAAATGTCGTTTGTTGATCAGGACTAGTGGCATCTGTTACATCTAAATGAATGGTGGTTAAGACATTATCTGTCTGTAATGTAGAGACCATGAGTATACTAGTTACAGAAGTTGAAGGTAATTCTGTTGGAATGCCTGGATACAATCCCCCTGAAACAGCCTGAGTGGTTACTGTAGTTGCTAGGCTGTTATTAATGTTACTTTCCTTTTCTGTTAAGATGGTTGGATCTGAATTAGAAGATGAAACTGTAGCATGAGAATCCTCCATAGATGACATTGTGGTTTCTTCTATTGTTGAAGTAAAAAATAAAATATTTGGCTCAGAACTGTTCGTAGAGTTATCAAATGATTGTGTGGATGACAATGAAAGTGATGAAGATGATGCTGTCAAAAGGGAGGAGCGATTTGACAAGTTTATACTTGAGGAGGGTGATGAAGAAGGTGATGGAATTAGTGATGATGTCTGAGGTAACAGGGTTGATGAGACAGATGGTGGTAAAAAGGAGGCTGTATGTGACAGTGGTGACGATGAAGATGATGGTGGTGGTGGTGGTGAAATAAAATCTGAATGTAAAGAATGTGAGGATGTTGTTAATGGTAGTGGTGAAGATGAAGTGGAAATGGTTGATGTGAGGGAAAAATGCGAAGACGATGGCACTGGGGGTAAAAAAGAAGATTGTGGAAGGTGCTGTGGTGTTGAATTCAATGATGGCAAATGGGATGCTGGCTCTGGTAAGTGTGATGTTAAGGATGATGATGATGATGATATATGCACAGATGAGGCCGATGTAGGGGAACTTGAAGATGATAAATGTGTTGAAGTCAAAAGAGAAGGTGTTGATGACTTTAAAGATGGCAAAGCTTGTGAGGATGGTACAGCAGATGGTACTGGTGATGAAACTGATGGAATTACTGAAGCTACAGAAGGAAATGGTGAAGGAGCAGATAATGTTTGTGGGGGGAGCCCTGAAATATCAGAAGAAACTGATGATGATGATGACGATGATGAAAGTGGGAGCATCGGTGAGGGTGATGATAGTGGTTCTGATGAAGGAGAGGGTAATGAAGATGGTGCTATGAAAGAAGAAACAGAGAAAGAGGCTGAAGGAGCTGTGGAAGAGGAAAAAGACAGTGGTACACTGATGGAAACTGAAGACAACGAATTATTAAAATCAGCACTCTGTCGGTCTGTCATAGTTGCATTTGGTGTGCTCACAGATCTTTTGAATAATATGTTAGTAGATCCTGAAAATCCAACTTGAGGATCATTATCTGAAGACAGTGTGACAGAATGAGCTGTCAGATCAGAAGAGTTTGCAAATGACTCTGTGGAAGGCACATGACGGACCTCTTTGCGTGTTGTGTCATTAATTGCATGTTCTAAATCCGATGATAAAGTTGTATCAGATGAACTAGAAACAAACACTGAGAGCCCTGTTACAGATACAGAAGTGTGATTAAAAGTTAATATCTCTGATGTTTTTTCCTGAGTTTTTGTTAATGTTGTAGTCCTGTGAATACTATTATTCAGCAATTCTGAAGTCCAGCTTCCTGCATTAGTGGTTATTTGCTGATGATCTGTAATTCCAGTGGCTAAAAACAAATAAAAAAATATAATCAGTTTATAAAACTGCTACATTTTTTAATTATTTGGAAAAAAGTCTTAAACATAGTTCACACAGAGCTGAAAATGAGCAATTTGTGTTATTTTTGAGAACTTGTAATATACTGTACCCAGAATGTATTTCTATATTGTACTAACAGACCAACAGTGAAAATTCACAGCTTATCATGACATAGGAAGCTCACAGTTAGAGACTGATTGCACACTTCACAGGCACCAGACCATCGCTCCTTACAGATAGTTTTCTTATACACAACCAATAATTTTAATGCAGGTTTAATGCCAGTTTCTTTATAATATTACAATTTGCTCCAAAACGTTAGTGTTAGTTGAGTACATACATCAATAGCAAGAGCAAAAGCATCCCTCTGACAATAACTGCTGAATTTTGTTAAAATCTGTTACTAAGCAGTACCATAACATAATGCATACTAATTATTTGTCCCAGTACTGCCTGCAGTATTTGTTCTCATTAGATATATACAGCCATTCAAAGTCTGTAAGTGTGGATGGCAGATTTAAAAGAGTCCACATTTTGGGGGTATGTCCTTACCTCATAAATGTGAAAACTCATAGATAATACAAATATTAGAGGTTGTGCAGGAGGTAAGGCTCTCTGCATGGTGGTATCACTGATATTTTGTTCTGCTATTCAGACTTTTGAACTCACAAAACAGCAATTTTCTTCTGGGGAGTGGGGGGGGGTCACTGAATGATCATAGCAGTTCCACTTCAGACCAAGCCAGATTATAGCAATGAAATAGACCTCTCAACTATTCTTTTTTTTGGAAAAACATTCCTATTTTCAGTTCTGAACCCTGCACATGATGTACCTATTTTTTGAAGTGTGTCCCTATTTTCAGAATTGACTTGCCACTTTACACAATTTTCCATCTCCCTTCTCATCACATGATTTTTTTTAATCTGTCTAGTACACAGAAAACCACATTACATGACAAGCATACTAGTCTAATCAATAATTTAATGAAAGAGGACACACATCCAACATCTCTCCCTTTCTCCTAAGCAACAATAAAAGGCCTTGTGTGGTAGAATTTTGCGATAAAGTTCATTAATGTCTACAGAGTTTACACTATCTCTTTGATAACATGTTTATATTTTCCATAATTTTTGTCACACTCTTGTTTTTAAACTTGTATTTTGGAGTAGTATTCCACATTCATACTGGAAGCAGGAAGAGTTATGTGCTATTTGGTGTTCAAATTTTATGATAATTAGATGTCCAGGTCCTTTGTTCCTGTTTTCAATGTCTAAAGGTTGAGAGGTATGCAGTGAAATCCAACAAACTTAGCAGAAAATCAACTAAATAACCAAAGATAAAGAAGATAGAAAAAAACAGACAGAGAAGTGTTCCAAAGGTTTTATAAACCAAGCACAGCAACATATACAAAGGTATTATGCTGGCAGATTAGGCTTAATGCCACTACTTTACCAGGACTAAATGACAACCTTTCATTACAAAGTGATTTTAGAAATGTAAATGTGTTAACATTTTATTATACTGTGTTGTTATGTGGATTATGATGTAAACACAATGTTATATAATTAGCATACATATATTTTTAATATAGTAAATATTTATACTTACTTTTTAACCACAACTTTTTAGCTTTTAACACTGAACATAATTTAACAATTAAATATTATTTCTAGTTCATTAATAACTTTTTAGTTTAAACACAAGTAATATACATATAAAAACAGTTTATGTACTTACTGTATAATAACTTTGATTTTGTTGACTGGTCCTAACAGTTTAGTTATGTTTTGAGGATGTATTCATATTGTTTCTGTATTTTTAAAGCCCTTGATCTGTTAATTAAGTATTCATGATCTTGGAGTTTAAATTTGAAGTGATTGGTTCTTGAGCTAATTTAAGTTAATTCTTGTTTCAATTTGTAAAATTCACTCTGATGAAGTCCCAATAACATTTGGAAGGGTCGAAAGCACTTAGTGTACTTTTTAGATGTTGCAGCGTAATGAAATGTAGTTTTAGTCTTATGTTTAATCAACTCTCTGATGTACAGGAAGCTTGTATGACATTGTGTAAGCACACAGACCATTGTTTCTCTTCCTCCAGATTCGTTACAGTTTGCGTGGTATGTGTATGTGCATACGAGTTTGGTGCCACAGTTCAGCTAAAGCCACAATAAGTAAAAAAATGATTATATTCATTATAATGCAACACTATTCTTTATATAGTTAGTAATGCTTCAGTAACACCTTGAATTCCTGGACAAATAAAATAAATGGCAGTAAGGTCAGCGCATATATGCAAGAGCCATCTAGGTTTGAGCATGAGAAGAACTGACCTACAAAATGGTGGGCATCGTGAGGTAGCAGTTGAGAAAAAGTCTGTGCTGTAAACAGCTACATAAGGAAATTATCAATACAAAAGGATTTAAAGGGAGTAAACATATGAAAAGCAGACTATTTGATATATCTGTATTATTAAATGGCATATACACAGCATGGTTTGGGGATACAAAATACTTACAATCTTTGGATAACAGTTATGTACAGTAACAAAATGTTACAAATTAATAATGATAGCATTACAGGTAAAGAAACTTGGTAGTCAAATACTGTCGCAATCAATATATGTATTATGAAATTGTGATAACCCATCAAAGAAAGTATTAATGTTAAAATATTATGGTAAAAGAATGTACAGTTAATTTATAGCCATTGAAACAGGGACTATAGTGCAATCACAGTGATGTTCCAGTCCAAACCAAAGTGAGGCAAAACAATAATATGAATGTACAACAACAACTGTAACATAAAAAAAAACTGAGGAAACAAAACTACCAAATTAAATGGATGCTTAAAATGCACAAATTAATGCACATCTATCTGTAACAAATGTGGCCATGCAAAAGGAAACCACGAATGATGCACTGTTGTCAAATGTACATGTCCTAGTAGCAAGAGGATGACAAGATGGGGGATAACTAATGGCACTGTGATTTTGCTGCTAAGAAGGGTTGCTGTGCATATGGCAAGAAATCTCACAGTATAATTAAGAGTAGTAATGGCTACATAGCAGTAATCCCTCCTAGTATAAAGATTGAAGAGTTAGCCAAAATATATGCCAGATATCAGATATCCCAAAATGTGTATTTTCCTGCACTGTTGGGAGTAGAAAAATGTACCACGGTTATCATAGTGACTCCATGGTCCTCAGATGACTTAGTGTTCTTAATTACAGTGAACAAATGGTCACAGCAGCCAAGAGTCACAAGCATGGAGTCAAGGATAAATGAAACAGTAGGATAAGTACTATGAATAATGTCGGTAGAAAATAGTTTGTCTAATCAAATTGCCACAAGTAGCTATCCACAGTTCAAATAAAAAAAAATTAAGAGATTTGTGAAGAAATATGTTATTAAATACTTTGCATTTACATCTGACTACCCAGCAATATGTCAGCTGGATGAAAAATCCTTCAAAAGATTCAAGGAAATTTAAATTAAAGAGATATGTTGGCTTTCATCCCAGTAAGTAGAATAAATGGACCAATTAGCTGAAAGGAAGGCTAACAGTCTGCAGGCAACACAGCCAAAAAGAGAGCAAAAATAAAAGTTTTTTTCAAAATTCAGAAAGTCCTGGCCAGTGGCCTCAAGGACTTACAAATGGCAAACAGACATACAGATTCAAATAATACATATCAGAGCTGCAGATGAAGGAGATTGTACCTGGACAACATACATGGTCCACTTCAGACATTTCCAACAAGCAGATGGTCTACAGTCAGTTATTATGGCAATTGTGCATTGAAGAACCATTTGATGTGTGCTATCACAGTACTAAAGTGGTGACTAAGGCCCTGGCAGCTGTTAAATGCATTCTAATCCCAAAATGGATATACAGCAAGACCTGTAACGGTAGTAAAATGAATAAAAAAAGAGCTCAGGCACCTCTTTTCACATGTATTTGTATAAACATATCACTCAGCTTGAGAGATCTCAATGATTCATAACCGATAAGAGCAGTGGCCTCAAAAGTCTTATTTGTCAGGGCATGTTGGGAGTCCTCTCTCTGTTCTCAAGTCATTTATGGACTCTTCTATAGAGATCTTTGGCTAGCCTTTGGAGCTGTGAAAGATCCCACAATCTTTGAATTCCCATTTCTTTTCAGAACAAAACCTTAATTGACAGCTAAATCAGATATATTGTGTGATAGATTCATATCCCAACATATCCCCCCCACCTCTGAACCAAACTTATGAATATGGATTATTGACAAGAATTAGCAATAGAACAAATTGCAACCTCTGTCTTATGCAAGGCAAACAATACCCTAAACATTTCAGAAAGAACAGCACAGGAAACAGTAGGTTGCAAGAAATATCCATTTAACCAAAATTAAGTAGCCGGGCAACTACTGATACAGGAAAAGACAGTTTTGATAGCCAACTCCCATTGTTGAGATGTAGTAAGGATGTTGGCATTTGGCTAAATTGTCCTATTTGCCAATTCAACAAAATTTTGGTTGAGCTTAGGTTAGAGCCTTCTCTTACTGCCTATATTAACTGCCATTCTTGCATTAATTTATTGGCACTATTTCAGATTCTTTATTTCTCTTCATGACTACATTATGTTTTTGCACTACTAAAGATGGTGCAATTTGTATCAGCCCTCCTGCTTCCTGTGCATTTGTGTTTCATTTAGTTACTAACCTAAAATTGCCAGAAAACATAAATATATGATAGAGTCAATGTGCAAGGTACAAATGTACATTTTATTTTCATTATCAGTCCATTTCCTGGGGCTGTGGGGCTGCACTGACCAAGAAACGTTGCTGTCCAGTATATAGGACTGGAATCACAAAAAAGGGCTACTGTGATTAGTAGCCCACATGGTTGTTCAGATCCGAAGAGTTCCTATCCTCTCTTTTCCTAATCCTAATTACTTAGGTTCATAGGTTCATAGGTTTATACTAGGCTATCTGCCCTAAGGCATTTATAAGCCTAGCCCAAATTTTTGTGGCTTACGCCACCCCTTATATGAAAAAATACTGTGCCCATTAGTTTGTTGTGCCTCTGTCCAGCAGTGACACAGAGATGATTCCCGGGGTAAACCTATGATCTCCCATCCACAGGTCTAGATTTCTCTTGAACAGAGTCAGCGAGGTGCTCTGCCTCACATGGACCGGGATTTTATTCCACAGCATAGGGAGTCTCTGAGTGATACATCTATCCCTCCAGCACGTCCTATTTATATCCGTGCTAAGGTTTAAGTCACTTGCTCTAGTGGTTTTGGTGGATTTGGATTTTTTGAGGTGGAGCATGTCCATTAATTCCGGGTTGGACATGGCCTTGTATGTCAGGCATATGTCACCTCTGAGCAGACGGTATGCGACTGAATAGAGCTGGAGTTTCTTCAATCTGGCAGCATATGACAGATTTTGGAGTCCCTTTATCCTTTTGGTGAGGACCTTTTGGGGTCTCTCCAATTGCTGCAGATGTCGGGTGAGATACATCCCAAATGGGGCATTGTACTCGATCATTGGTCTGATAAGTGAAGAGTACAGGGGAACAATGACCTCACTAGATCTGGATGTGAATCCCTTCATGATCAGGTGGGCAATGTAGAAGGTCTTTCTAACCACTTTAGCAATGTGAGTGTCAAAGAAAGGCCACTGTCAACCTGGGTCCCCAGGTCCCTGATAACCTCTTCTGTGCTTAGTGGATTGCCACCTATATGGTAGCTTGGGGTTACCTTGTTTTTCCCGAAGGGTATGACTATACATTTTTTGGCGTTTAACTTCAGGCCATGGCTCTGGCACCAGCTATCTGTTTCCGTGAGTCCCTTCTGAAGGATATCCGTGTCCGATGCACTTTCCACTATGGCGCCCAGTTTGCAGTCGTCTGCAAACTTTGTCAGCCAAAGTCCTCCCATGTTGGCCTGTACTTCTGAGAAGTAGATGCCAAACAATAGGGGGCCAAGGACCGAGCCCTGTGGGACACCACTTGTGACCTGCTTGGAGTCTGACACAGCGCCAGCAACTCTAACCCTGTGGGTTCTGTCCTTAAGCCAGTTTGCAACCCATCTTGTGACATATGGGTTTACATTTAAGCTGGTAAGTTTTTCTACAATACCCGTGGGGTATTGTGTCGAAAGCCTTTGCTAGGCCTAGGTAGGCTGTATGGACTGCCTTTCCCTCATCAATGGCCTTGGTGACTGTTTCGAAGAAGTCAACCAAGTTCAAAAGGCATGATCTTCCCTTGACAAAGCCAAACTGGGTCGGGTCCAATGTCTGCAAGTCCCCTATATCTTTGTTTATGAGCTCCATTATGATCCTTTCCATAGCTTTGCAGACTAGACTTGTTAAGCTTATGGGGCGGTAATTACCAGGGTCCGTAGAAGTGCCGCCTTTGTGGAGTGGGACCACAGTTGCCGTACGCCACTCCTTGGGCACATATCCTGTGGTAAGGCTGAGATTAAACAGCTGCCTTATGTGCGGGTTTAATTCCTCATTTAGCTCGTGTAGCACACAGCCGGGGACACCATCCGGTCCCATTGATGCTGTGTTTTTAGCTTTAGAGAGAGCAGCTTTCACCTGCGCATTTGAGATGTCCGGGAGGCTACACTCGGCTGGGATAGTTATCTCTCCTTTAGGGGGTAAGAGAGGTGTGAAGTTTGCACTGAGCCTGTCTGCCAGTATGTTGGCAATGTCTGTGGGTTCAGTGATTTTTGTATCATTTTGGACTAATTCTGAGCATATCTGGGAGTTTCCACCCAGGTTCCTAACATAGCTGAAAAAGGCCTTATGATTGTCCTTTGAATCCATGGAAATTTTCCTCTCAAAATTTTCCTTAGTTGATTTTATGAGTGCTCGTATTTTTTACTAATAATGATCAGGGTGACTTCCCTTTTATGGATTTTGTTCTATCATGTAATAGCTTTCTCCTCTTATTGTAAAGTTTGTTAATGGCTGGGGTCCACCAGACTGGGCGTTTGCCCTTTGTGGAAAGAGTCTTGGTTTTATTTGGGATTGCCTGATCCATGCAGTCCTGGAGGTGTTCATAGAAGGCATTTGTAAGGGCTTCCAGAGCTTGGGTTGTGGTTTCCACTGGCTCAGGGGCCTTGAAGGATACCACACCAGTCTTGAGTAGTGTGAAGTTTGCTTTAGAGAAGTTCTTCACTATGGTCTTTTTGTTTGGGGTGGGGGCGGGATGTGGATTTCCAGTGAGATTAGTTTATGATCAGATCTCACCAATGAGGGATATACTTCCGGTGTGGAGCATTTTGTCCCCATGTTTGTGACAATGAGATCTAGTATATTTTCTCCTCTCGTGGGAACAGTGACTAGCTGTTCCATGGCATTTGAATTTATGAACTCCAGGAACCGTTGGGCTATAAAGTTAGGGCTTGAGTAATGTTCCCAGTCTATATTCGGGTAGTTGAAGTCACCCAATATGATGGTGTTTGGAGATACATTTATACCCTCCAGTGTCTTCAGGAAGGCTGTGTGGGGTTCCTGAGTTTGAGAGGGTGGCCTGTAGCATGCTACAATTTGTAGAGCAGTTTTGCCTATGGTTAGTTGCACCTGGATGGTTTCCGAAGCTTCGTGAGTTGCCACCAACCTGTTTTTTAACTACATCTTTTTTGCTGGGCCAGTAAAATCAATTTACCCAAGCAATCAAGTCTCTTGAAATTAGTAATTTTACTTGTAACATAGCATTCCCCTTCAAGCAATGTGATCTCTAGAAATAATGAACTGCTTTTTAGACTAATACCACCACCACCACACGGAAAATACACACACACACACACACACACACACGCACACACGCACACACGCACACACACACACACACACACACACACACACACACACACACACACACACACACACACACACACACACACACACACACACACTTTCTAATAATTATCACTTTATTAATATAAATGTGTTGTCCTGTAGCTTGTCCACGCCAACCACAAAACATTCTTTACCTCCAACATATTCAGTAGCAAGCAGACCTAACCACCAGCACAGCTCTGCATGCATGACTACCACTGGCTAACTACCGAAATATACAGATGAGCAGTTGCACAGTGCCGTCACCTATATTTATACATTTCAGCTGGTAGTCAGATGCAGAAGATGCAGAGGGTTGTACCAGACTTACCATCTACCTGATGCAAGAAGCTGGGTGACTAATTTCAACCACGGGGCTGCCTTATAACAGGATGCTAAAAAAATAATTATTTCAAGAATGTGGGAGAATTACATAGAGAGAGAACAGTAAAATACCAAGATACTAATTATTTCAAGATGCTAAAGAAGCAGAAAAAGGAGAACAAATTGCAACCTATGTCTTATGCAAGGCAAATAATACCCTAAACATCTCAGAAAAAAACAGCACAGGAAACAGTAGGTTGCAAGAAATATCCATTTAATCCAACATTAAGTAGCAGGGCAACTATTGATACAGGAAAAGACAGTTTTGATAGCCAACTCCCAACCCCCTCTGAGGGACACTAGACAAACACAATATTATTTGTCACAAAGATCAGGATGCTTGGAACTGGGGAAAAATTACATCACCAGTGACACATCATAAGTATGACCAGGATGACAGTAGGATGGAGAAAGGGATCATGTATCAATGCAGCCACTCCGCAGAGCTACTGCAAACCCATTCATGTAGTATAGATTGTGTAGCTTGTATTTGCACTGTTTGTGGTGGGTGCAAGTACCCTAGCAAGCAGTTGACAGCTCCATTTCTAAGGCTAAATTCATATTTACAGAAAGCTAATAATTTACGTGTGTGTGTGTGTGTGTGTGTGTGTGTGTGTGTGTGTGTGTGTGTTTGTAGTCGAAGCTGTCACATCTGTAGTATTGTGAATCATAGATACCTACTTCAGTGTATATTTCGAGTTTGTACCAGTGCAGATGGATTTATACTAGTGCAGATTCTTTTTAAGCCTAACCCAAAGACTGTCCTAAGCCTTTTGGGTTCACCGCCATCTCTGATTTAATTTGAGGTACCTGGAGGAGTTAAAACAGCTTCTTGCTTCTTTGGATTATAAATACTTGTCACTCTTTCACAATGTATTATTTTATTTTTAAATTACACTGATGTCAACACATTTCTATATCATTGGACCTATAAATAAGAAAGATGGATAGTGGTTGCGTTACACCTAGTTTGATGCACAGTTTTGTTTACAGTGACAAGGCACAATCTGTTAAGTAATTATAATTATCTAAAAAGAAGTTGTGGCAGTAGTAAAGCTAATACTGAGAAGATATGTAAATTAATTCTTTATATTTAATGATGTTAGTGATTCAGCATGCACAATCCTGTTGAAAACATGTTGTGTAGCAGATTTTACAAGGCAATGAGTTTGACAATAAAACAAAAAGTCTTGAGAGCTTGAGTGTAATTAAAAAGGGTCTTAAATCTGTAGCTTACCAGTCACAATTGAAAAGCCAAAACCTGGGTCTGCAGAAAGATGATAACTGAACCGCTAAACTTGGGACTGTAGAAAGATGTCTTTTGACAATCATACTCTTAATCAGTTGTGCTAACTAGCTGAAGAAGACCATTACATCATATACATTGTAATAGCACAGCCTTCATTCTTATGTTGTGACTATACTTCCTGTAGTCAAAATATTCAGAACACGACACCAAGGCACAGTAAAGTTTTGTTTGTGATAATACACAGCAAAAAACACACACACACACACACACACACACACACACACACACACGCACACGCATGCACACACACACACACACACACACACACACACACACACACACGCACACACACACACACACACACACACACACACACACACACACACACACACACACACACACACACTGCTTCAACAATCTGGAAATTATCCATCTTCCCATCACCTCATCTGTCTGTCATCACCTTTGGGAGGGAGATACTTTACCAGAGGAAGGGGAGGAACAACAGGAAGGAAGGGAGGGATTCTTAGAGAGAAGCACATAAGTGCTTTAAGTACAGCTTCTGTACTGTGCTGATATAAACTGATATATTATGTGCTTTGGAGACAGATATAGATCTCTCATGGCTAACTTTTTATATGTATCAAAATAGCATTTGTGTTGTTTTAAAATGCAGTTATTTATAGTTCCTTCAATTTCAAATTGTGTAAATCTACTCAAACATGAGACCTGTTTCTATGTGAGTCACTGCAGCATAAGGAAGCTGAGAGACTTAATTAGGTCACATATTATGAACATTCCAGAAATGAGATCCAAATCTCATTCTCTGGGCTTTACAACTCAGTGCAGCAATTACTATGATGGGGGGAGGGGGTTAATTGAAAGATATTCTACTAGTCAGACAATATCAAAGCTAAATTATGGCTGTATGGTTAGGTTCATAGATAATTACTAGGTTAGCTGCCCTTGTGGGCCATTTTAAGCCTAGCCAATCACAAAGATGAGAAGCAAACCATGTACTTTGCGACTATGAGGTAAAACACCAACCCCTTTACATAATTTACAAAGAATAAATGAAGGGCACATTTATTTGACCAAAAGTTCAGTATTAAATATAGAGACTTAGATTTGGTTGTATGCTATTTCCTGATGCATTTTATGATAAAAATAAACAAACAACACTTAACATTAGTGACAAAATATAAAATAATTATAGGAATATAGATACAGGATCAAGCAGTATCAAGAATATATTAAATATAGAGGATTAGGAATGGGTCACTTAACATAACTTACTTATTATGTGTTCGAGACATGTATGCCAAGATATTCACCTCGGATATGAAGCTCAAGATGCGATTCTTAGCATCCATGTTGGGAACACATAATTAAGGGTTATGAAAAGAGACCTGATTATAATTCTTTGTAGTGCATGAAGCTTTATCTTTTCAGAAAGGCAGTACAACACAGTGCCTTTCAGTTACACTCGCCTTGCCATGCCTCTCACTTGTCCAGATTTTATTTTTGCACAATATGTTTGGTCTGTTCCTCAAAATATTTGTTTTTCACACAAACCACATTGAGATTGAAGTCACTAAATAGTGACGTACATTTGGGTTTCAGACTTTGTATTTTCAGAAAATGCAATGTACATGAATTCTGTTATTCTAGCTAATTTCTAAGTTTATGAGAAGAAGTGAGAGACACTTTATTGGTATGGACAGCAGACAGAAACAAATCTGTTTTTCTGTTCCACCCTGTCCTTGCTGGTCAGTACTGGCAGATTTGACTGCCTAGTGGGAGAACTGACCTTAACAAGTTAAGCAAGGGGAAATTAACATTTGTTAATATAGGTTCATAGGTTCATAGGCTCATAGGTTGGTACTAGGTTATCGGCCCTAGGGCCTATACAAACCTAGCCATAACAATTCCCTGGATATTTCTTCCCACAATATTTACTTCCCTGGACCCCTGTCTAGCAGGGCGACTGACGTGATCCCCGGGGTATATGGTCATAGGCTGGGACTAGACTATCTGCCCTAGGGTCAGGTCTTGCTCTATAATAGCACTTAACTGATTTGTCTTTTTCTGAATATCAGAGTGTAATCACTGCATTCCATACACTACAACAGTACCACAGCAAACGTAAGACATACAGCTACTGAGGAAAATGAGAGAATATTTATTAACATCCAGCACTCCCTGTTATTATTGTTTCTAGAAAATGTGAGGATGGACAGTCACCCTGGTACATGCAGCATGCAGGAAACATCTGTACATATGTAAAGGTACTATTATTTTTGATAATTAACTATGAAATGACCGGATATAATCTATTTTCATGAAATGCCTGTGCAGAGCTCAAAATGAATGAAACAAATGAAATAAACACTACTTTAGTGACATATTTTAAGTATTCACCTTACAATAATCATTCCTCTATAAGTAAAAAAGGAAGCCAATACCAGTTCTCAAAGCAGAATTTCTCAATAACAAAACTAGCTTAAGTCAAACTCATTAAAAAATCCGGTACTTACGTTTACAAATTGTTACAATTTGTGCTCGCTGACTTAACGTTTGAGGAGGAAAGTATACAAGTGTCGCACCTGGCAGCAGGGTATAGAAAATACATTTAATTATAATTTTACCTACCTAGATTCTTCAGATTGCTTGTTGAGATCTGTCAGACACATTTGCCCTCATCCTTTTAGAACTTAACAGTAAATAAACCACACTGTACCCTTTTTTTATTATTATTATTAATTTTGTTTCCAAACGATCACCACTGTTTGTTGGCCATGTGATCTGTAATAGCAAGACGGTTGACATGCAGTACTTAAAGAAGAGGCTTAGGAGTTCTTCAACCCAGAAATAAAAACAGCTAAAATACCCAAGCTTGCTGTGTTGTGAAAGCCATGACCTTCAGCATTAATTGTACCTACGACCGAAGGAGTGCTGACAATATAATTAGAGAACTAAAAGCAATCGACTGTCGTGATGAATCGGTATCCTTTACCTATGTCCATTGTGGGGACAATTGGTGGTACAGTTTTAGTAAAGTAAGTGATTTTGGATGAAGTAACTTGGTGTGCGTGCAACATACTTTTCCGATAAAGTCATTTTGCAAAAACAGTATGAATTATGCGAGGTACGAAATTGGGTTGCGATAATACGTAAGTACCAAAAATTCAACCACTGAGACTGCAGGAAAATATCATGTAAAATGTTTTTGCATGGAGAGTAAGCCTTTGCCCCCCCCCCCCCCTTATTGGGGACTTCACTACCAAACACCCCTTACTTATATGCATTAACTCCATAGATGTGCAATATCTGAAAAATGAAAAATCACCCCATAAGTGTGAAAAACAGCTTGCACAACTGTGATCTCACATCAAAGATAATCCTTATGAAAAACCTTCCCAGCAGCTACAATTCATGGACTTAGCTTCCTTCATTGGTCTGTTGGCTGGTTAGATTTTATCAACTTGTAGCTCTACAGTAAAAAAAGCTCATAAAATTATACAGCAACAACCTCCACTTATATCAATATCAGTAAACTGACTGCACTTGTAATTCAAAGGTAATCAACATGATATACATCTTTACAAATCCAGATTTTTGATTAGTTACTCCAAAAGTACAAAAGAGTAGATTAGAAACAAAGATAGGCAAACAAGTTTTGTCTGTAGTTTCTAAGAGTACTGAAAGATCTTCATGATAAAGGCAGTCATGCCTCCTAATGGCTTCTAGATATGCAGTATAATGTGTACAGTGCATGGGCATCATGGACCTACTGCTGTACTAGGAGCATATCCTCGAGTTTATCAGCGTTTGCGTGATCCTTATCTCAAACCATAATACTGTGTAACACAGCTACAAGATTCAATCAACAACAATTTAGGGTAGGCACTGGACACCTGTTATCGCAAAAGCCAGGAAAAGGGCAGTATAATACTCCTCTTGTAACCATAGCATTGATAACACACCTCTGAAATTGATCCCATAGTTAGCAATCTGGGATCCTATGCTGACAATGAACTGTCCTTTGATCACCACATATCCACTGTTGCAAGAAAGTCCTTTTTATTCCACAGCTTATATCTAAAGGTTCTGAGACAAGATCTGGGGATATAACCACTCCATTGTACTTGACACTTGTTAGGCCGATCACTGAGTATAATGCCCCTTTCGGTATATGCCTGTCAAAATGCTTGCCACAACTGGAATGACCACAATGCTTTCTTTGTGATCTGTATCACAAAGACTACTACTTCTGTGGAAGTAGTGTAAAAACTATGCAGATTGTCTCAAGGCCTCGTTCCCCTTCTCAGTATCGCACAGGCTACTGAGATCCGACCTGTGCCTTGCAAATAGCTTCGGAAGATCCTATTCTGTTAGACCTATAACACATTCTCAAGTCCAATAGTACCATCTTTGTTCATCCCATCTCTAAGTTATTTGTATGCAAGTTAAATGGGCTAAAAACTACCATGGGAAAGTAAGGCTAAGCTTTTTAAGAAACTCACAGATCAATAGCCCAACCTTATGAGTACCTATGAGTATATAAACCTATGTAAATCTGCCCCTCCCTCTGGGACAGGGGAAACTGAATTTTAGTTGCTCTATAATCATCTTCCAAAATGATTCTATGGAAACTATGATGCAGCTCAAAAACTATATCACCAGTGCCACACACA